>NW_022437007.1:4275445-4320201 GCF_009761245.1 Sapajus apella | reverse complement strand
AATATATATATATATATATATATTAGTTTGTTTCCATAAAAGGGATATATAACAGAATAGGAAAGACTGGTAGCACATTATAAATGTTATTTGAATTAAAAAGAGAAGCTAAGTTTTCTAATATCTGTGCATTTATTTGACTTTACAAGTGGATTTTAGGACCCTCTATGCATGCACTATCCATAAAGCCTTCTAAGTGTCTACAAAAGAGTTACAGCAAGTCCTCATCTTATGCACTACATTCCCAATAAAGGTGTCTATGCTTTTTCATTTTTATATTGTTATTTACAAAATATATTGACTGAACCATTCAGTCTTGTCATCATCTGATGTTTTTGCTCTTCTTTAACACTAGCCTGAATGTTGCTGCTCTACATTCGAAGTCACAGACCAGACATTCTAGAAGAAACATCAGGAAGTATAGGTTTTCGTATTTTATTTTCTTATTGCACTTTTTTTTTGTTTTTTTTGGCAGAACCTCCATCTGTCACCCAGGCTAAAGTGCAGTGGTGCAACCTTGGCTCACTGCAGCCTCTACCTCTTGGGTTCAAGTGATTCCTCTGCCTCAGCCTCCTCAGTAGCTGGGATTACAGGTGCCCACACCACACCCAGCTAACTTTTTGTATTTTAGTAGAGATGGGGTTTCAGGTGTTGCCCAGGCTGATCTTGAACTCCTGACTTGTGATCCACCCACCTCGGCCTCCCAAAGTGCTGGAATTACAGGCATGAGCCACCATGCCCGGCCTCAACTCTGCTTTTATAATGGGTTAGGCTTAGAAAAACCACCATTGTCATTTGCTTAAAGTCTTGAGTTAAGTTTTTAACATGCTAACAGCAACAGATTTGTGAAAAATCAAACCAAATTTGCAGATAGTGTCATTGTTAGAGTTTATACTGATTCTAATGAAAATATTATTTATACCTCTATTTATGTCTATGTATAGGTGACCTTGTTTGCAAAACTACTCAGAATGGTTGCCAGATATTTTATAGTTATTTTGTTTTTATGGAGATATAACTACTCACAAAGGTCAATATAAATCAACTCTCCTTTTCACCAGGGTCTAATCATATAAAATCATATGGGTAAAACTGAAGATCATTGAAGCATAATAGTCAAAGATGAACCTTATTTAATTAAGTATTTTAAAGTCCCTGTTCTATGTATGAAAGAAAATGTGTATATAAGCCCTCTCCCTCAAATTTGCAAGTGTTTTGTTCTTAAAATGTGTATATATATATACCATCTTCAATTGTCTCAGTATATATGTGTATATGTCATAATGTAAATTAAATCATAATGTAAACACTACCATATATATATGCTGATATATGAATATATGCTGATGTGTGTGTGTGTGTGTGTATATATATATACACATATATATATATATACACATATATATATATATACACATATATATATATATACACATATATATATATACTGAGACAACTGAAGGAGTCCAAAATTCATTTCTGAAGTTTTATAAAATATCTTCAGAAGATAAAGTTACTTTTCTGTCTTTGGTATGTTTAACATTTACATATGACCCTTAATATTTATTTTGAACATCAACAAAAAAAGTGTTATATTAAGAAATTTTGTCTATGCTATAGAATCTATTCATATTTTTAAATGACAAATATAGCAATATATATGTTGGAAAAGCCCGAGTTTAAATACAAATTTTCCTGAAATGAAGTCATTTTCACAGTGATGTGAATTTGCCTGGATAATCTGCACTAATAAAGCAAGAAGCTTAAAGAATAATATCAGTTCATGAACAAATTTGGTTTAATGTGTGTTCTTTTTTTAAATATATTTTATTGCATTTTAGGTTTTGAGGTACATGTGAAGAATTTGTAGGATTGTTGCATAGGTACATAAGTTTAATTTGCACAAATACAGGAATGTTAATATAGATTGACTCAAGTTCAGTTCATGACACCAGCACAAAATGCATAAATACCTTTCTTTACAAAAACAAACTTATCTGTATTAAAAGAGGAACTCCAGATACATAAAAAGGTGCTCAACATTATTAATCATTAGGCATATACAAATCAATTCCACTAACGATACCATTTCATACTCACCAGAATAATTATTATCCAAAAGTCAAAAGATAAATGTTGATAAGAGGATGTGGAGAAAGGGAACTCTTGTACACTATTGATGGGAATGCAAATTGATGTAATCATCGTGGAAACAGTATGAAGGTTTCTAAAGAAACTAGATTTACCATATGACCTGGCAATCCCTCTCCTGAGCTTATAGCCAAAGGAAATAAAATTACCATCTCCTAAAGATATCTACACTCCTATCTTTATTTCAAAATTATTCACAATAGCCAAGATATGAAAACAACCTAAGTGGCAGTCGATGGATTAATGGATGAAGAAACCTTGGTACATGTATACAATGGGATATTATTCAGCCCTGAGAAAGAATGAAATCTTGTCATTTGTCACAACATGGATGACCCTGGAGGACATTCTGCTAAGTGAAATAAGACAGACACAAAAGGAGAAATATTGCATGATCTCTCTTATAGGAGGAATACAAAACAAAAAATGTCAAATATACAGACGGTTTCTGGATTATGATGGTTTGACTCACAATATTTTTACTTTATATTGGTGCAAATGTGATAGATATTTAGTAGAAATTTCATTTTAAATTTTGTATTTTGATATTTTCTGGGCTAACAGTATACAGTACAATAAGACTCTCTGGGCTGTGGCTGGGCAGTGAAGTAACGCTGGCCAGTAGCAGTGAGTCACAACTACCAGTTTGCCCTGTGATCATGAGGCTAAACATCAGGTACTGTATTCTACTGTGTACAGTATTCAATAAATTACATGAGATATCCAACACTTTATTATAAAATAGCCTTTATGAAGGATGACTTTGTCCAGCTGTAGACTAAAATAAGCATTCTGAGCATATGTAAAGTAGGCTAAACTGAACCCCGATGTTTGGGAGGTTGACAGTATTAAATGTACTTTCAATTTAGTATTTTTTCAATTCATGATGGCTTTATTAAGGCATAACTCCATCATAAGCTGAGGAGCATCTGTCCAGAGATAGAAAACCAAACAGTGGTAACCAGGAAAGAAGAGATGCGTAGAAGGAAATGAGATGTGGGGCATAGGATACAAAGTAACAGATATGTAGGATGAACAAGTCTAGAGATCTAATGGTACAACATAGGGACTGGAGGGAATAAAACTGTACTGTATTTGAGATCTATGCTAAATGAGTAGGTTTAGCTGCTCTTGACTCAAAACCAAAACCAAAATAATTGGTAACTATGTGAGATGATGGACATGTTAATTTGCTTGAGTAGGGTAAAGTTTTTACTATATATATACGTATGTGTTTTATAATACCATGTTGTATATCTTAAACATACAGAGCAAAAGTTATTTTAAAAAGAAAATGAAAAGAGAGGCTTCAAAAATGGGATATAACTTTGTGGTCTAATGCGGTTAGCTGATCCTCTGGGAACAACATTAGCATTCTTGAAATGATGCTTGAGCAATTTCCTGATGGACTCTAATGAGCGTGCTAGACCTTCTTGGAAATTCATTCAAAGAAAGTGCATTTTACTAAGATCCTTTAAAGACCTTTAACCAGTATTGCAAGGAATCTAATGACCTTTAAGCAGATGTGTTTTGTTCTTAATGCAGCCTAAAAATTGATATGTAACACTTTTTACTTTCAAGACAAACACCTGCCAAAAGGGGAGCTTTTTCAGTTAGCTTTTACATAATGTCTCTTCAATTTTCGCAAATTTGAAATAAAATTGATTCATGATCAAAATTAACCAAGACTTGGTAGTCTTTAATTATTACATGTCTCACCATTATTGAAAATTATTTTAAGCATCTAAATCTTTTGCCTGCATATGCTTTACAATATTATTCCAAATTGTTACTTGTTTTCAAACTTTATTATTTCCCAATTTATAACAGTTTATTTCTTTGATTACAGCAATTTAAATTTCTAAATCATGTAGTCCCTGTTATGGTTTTGAAAATAAAAATAACAGCAAAATATTTTTGTCAATCAAATTCAATTAAGGTAGGCTGTTTAAAAAAAAATACAAATAAAAATGAACAACAAGAACAAATGTGCTAACAAGATCAAATAAAACCCAACCTCCCCGTCTAAGGATTGATGACAAATGACAGGGTATCGTTTTTTCCATTAAGTAGTACGCATATTCCATTAACGAGATAGAGGCTTTTCAGATAATAATTCTGACTACTAAGATAACATAAATAAACAATATGACATGTTTTTCAAACAAGATGATATAAACTGCCCCAAAAGTCAATCACCATAATTATGAGTAAAATAAACATTTTTGAGTGATGTTCAAAATTAGAATAACCAAACTTTTCAGTTGATACTAGAAAACAAAATATTAGTTACAAATCAATTTTAAATAAAGCAGAAAAAGAAAAAAGTGACAGAAAGACAAAAAGGAAAAAAAAGTATTTTGAAATGTGAATATATTATGTAGACTAAAATAATTTACAGTAGCAAACTGTTGAAACTATCACAAAATGCTAAAAATGTATTTCTTCTAAATGCAAATATTTTACCTGTTAGAAAATATTTGTAAGAAATGATTTTAATGAGTATTAAAAAGGAACATTTTGTGATTATGTGACACTATGCAATAAATTTGGTTTCCTAATACAGTAATACTATACTAAAGTACTCTATGGTAATACTATAAAGTTATATATTTCTATGAAAAAAATAATTATTTCTACTATGTTATTCAAAGATAGAGAAATGTTTGCCTTCCTCATATCTATTTAGCAATGATTTCTTCTGTTGCTCCATTCTTGCACTCTCTCTCTTGCTCTACTTTTCTTTTCCAGCGACTTTCTTGTATTTCTCTCTCCTTTCCTTTGCTAAAGACACCCCACTTTTCAGGAAAAACCTTTAAAGATCTTTATTGGATTTTTAAGGAATCTGCTGATCTCAAATCGAACATTTTATTTGTTTTGCTCCAGGTTAACAGTTGATTGTAAGGTCGTCTTTTCACCTATAGTTTTGTTTTCTCTCTTTTATTTTGCCTCTTCCTTTTTTATTTTTTTTTATTTTTATTTATTTAATTTTTTTGCTGTCATCCTGTTCAAATAGCTTATGAAATCGTGTTGTCTTTTATACCAAGTACAATTCTATTTTATCTGCTGAGCATGAGTGGATGCAGTTTGGAATTTTGAGCTTTTGATATTGTGGTAGTCTTTACCTTATGGTTTAACCTATTTTGTATCTATAGAGTATGTATTACTTATTACAATAATGTTATCACTCACAAGTAAAATAATGACCGTTTCCTAAAATTTATTTGTGTATCTTCCTATTTGCATTCATCGTCTAGAACTTCCAGATGAATGCAGTAATGATGTCATTGGACAGACATTCTTTGGGAGGCCAAGGCGGGCAGATCATCTGAGGTCACGAGATCGAGACCAGCCTGATCAACATGGTGAAACCTTGTCTCTATCAAAAATACAAAAACTAGCTGGGCGTGGCGGTGGATACCTTTAATCCCAGCTACTTAGGAGGCTGAGGCAGGATAATAGCTTGAATTCAGGAGGCGGAGGTTGCAGTGAGCCAAGATCATGCCACTGCACTCCAGTTTGGGTGACAGAGCAAGACTCCATCTCCAAAAAAAAAAAAAAAAAGAAAAGTAGCAGAAAGAACAGACATTCTTAAACAAATTTCCTGAAAATTTATTAAATTAAAGGCACTTGTTCTACTGCCCCCAGGGTTTTAAAAAATCTATTTTTCTCAGATGTCTGGCCTTTGAAGGAAGACAGTTTCCCTTGGAGAAGGGGTCACATGTGAGCCTCAGAGTAAGACAACGACATGTAGAATTTGTCTCCATCTATCGTTGTTAAGAAGAGACCGGAATGATCATCCAAAATTCTTCCCCAGAATTTACAGCCTTTTATCACTATTCATGTTGAAGACCAACCAATGTAATTTTATTACATGTTTTATACCTGCTTCTTCCTTCACCCAAGAAGAGTTAAACTCCTTTTATTTGCTCCAATTTGGTTACTATACAGCTCAGCATAATCTCTTTTCAGTCCCTTCTCCTTTTATCTACTTCTAAAATCTTCCCTTTTAGTCCTTAGAAACCCATGATTTGTTATCAGAAAAAAAATGTAACCAGGCAACCTCTCTTAACTTTGATATCTTTCCACAAAACCTGTCTTTCTCTGGAGCTGCTTTCTTCCCTGTAAGTCTTATGTGGTAGAGATTTTTTCCTTCTCACTCTCACATTGCCATTGGAATTTAGGGGAGATAAATACTCTAGATTTTACATAACCACTACCTGGGGTACCTTAAAAACAATAATGCCCAGGCTGCACCCCAGAGTAATTTCATCAGAATCACACAGATAGAAGTTAGGCATTCGTATTCAATCCCCCTGTGTAGCTACATTTGAGAGCTACTGCCTGGGTTCTCACTACCAGTTGAAATTTATTCTCATTCTCCTGTCTCTAAACACTCTCACTTTTAATTTAGAATGAAAACTGTATACTGCTATCAGATTTTTTCAATTGCTGTTACCCACTATCCACAAGGAAAATTTCCTTCATCTTTCATAAGATTTTATCTCTTGGATTGCTATCACTCTTAACAGCACTGTTATTTTCTTAATATGGGTTAATTTTAGTATATATTTTGCTAATTCTGATAAAAACTTGTCTTCCCTTTTACATGAAATTTCTAGCTTTTTATTAGCAATGATAAAAATACCTGCATAATTTTAATTTCAGTTGTTACATTCTCCAGCCACATGGTTTGGTCTTTCTTGTGCTTTCTGCATAGAACGCCAACCGGAACAGTCTAGTTTTTTCCTAAGTAATCTCTACTGATTCCAATTTTATTCTGCCTTTCACTACTTCATCACCACATAACATGTGGAAATAGCAGAGAAAGGGAAACAAGACTCCAACATTTAGAGTAAGAGAGTTAAATAAAATTGACAAAATAATAAAATATCATTATATTATTATGATATGATGTAATAATAATAATTGAGAATCATCCTCCAGTGGGATGGAGAAAAGACAAAGAAAATTATGTGGGGGAAACATTTCATAGAAGAGAAAGTAATTAATCTGTCAATAGCTGCTGACAGGGTAAATAAGACAAAGGCCTAGAATGAATAATTTGGTTTGGCAATGTAAAAGTAAATGTCTTTAAGAAAAAAAATAATTAATTGGTATAAAAGTGGGATTAGAATGAGTTTATAAATCAATGTGGGGAGAGAGGTTGGAGATAGTGAACTCATTTGAGATTGTCTATAGATGTTTTTATGCTGAAGACAATGACTTAGTAGAAGGAAGGATTGCTGATGTGATATACTATTTTATTTTATTTTATTTTTGAGGCAGAGTTTTGCTCTCCTTGCTTAGGTTGGAGTGTAATGGCACAATCTCAGCTCACCTCAACCTCCACCTCCTGGGTTCAAGCGATTTTCCTTCCTCAGACTCCTGAGTAGCTGGTATTACAGGCGTCCACCACCACACCTGGCTAATATTTTGTATTTTTAGTAGAGATGAGGTTTCTCCATGTTGGTCAGGCTGGTCTCGAACTCCTGATGTCAGGCGATACACCCGCCTCGGCTTCCCAAAGTGCTGGGAATAGAGGTGTGAACCATAGCACCTGGCCATGATATACTTTATTAAGTGAGAGGAAAGATATCTGTGAATGCACTTAGAGTACATTTATGTATTTTATAACCATTTCTATTTTAATATATCTGACACGAAGCTTATTTTCTTTAATCATGATTTATCCTAAGAATGACCCTAAATCCCTTAAGTAGTTCACATGGAAACACTTGGACTCATTTTTAGTCCCTTCTTTCTCTTACATGCTAAATCTAAATTCATCAACAAGTCATATTGGCTGCAATTCAAAATATATTCAGAATAAGAAAACTCCTCTCCATCTGCACAACTATTATCGTGATTCAAGGTGTTACCAACTCTAGCCTAGGTTTCAATAGAATTTTAATTATTGTTTCTGCTTCCCCATAAAAATTCTACTCTCAACAAAGCTAAGCGATCCAGGTAAACTGTAAGTTACATAATCTTATTTCTCTGCTCAAAACACTTTAATGGCCACTTCGCAGTCAGAGTAGAAATCAAAGTCCTTACCCTGAGCTCTCATTTCTTATTTGTCCCAATCAATTTCTTCTGTGTGCACTTGGCTCACTTACCACCAGTCATACTGGCTGTCTTGATGTTTCTTTTGCTCACCAGGCAGATTTTACCTGCTTTATAATCTTTGCTTTTATTTTCCTCCATGTATAGGACACTCAGGCTTTTATAGAAAAATGTCATACACTGAGTGGCTTTTGAAAAAACAGAAATTTATGTCTCATAGTCCTGGAGATCGGGAATTTCAAGGTCCCAGTAGATTTAGTGTCTGGTAAGAGCCCACTTGTTTATTCATAGATGGCTGTCTTCCTGTTTAGTTCTCACAAGGTAAAAGGGGGCAAGACAGCTCTCAGAAGCTCTCTTTTCTACGACCATAAAACCCATTTATAAGGCTCTGCCATCATGATCTAATCACCTCTCCAAAAGCTCATCTCCAAGTACCACCACATTGGGTATTAGGTTTTAACATACGAATGTGAGGGGGGCGTGTTTTGTCTCCAGAAAATCTTTCATGAAACAATTCAATCTTTCATCTTCAAGTATTTGCCAAATATCTTATTCTCAAAAGCTTTTCTCGACTGCTCAATTCAAAATCGTACTATATACTTAACTCATCCTCTCTTGTCCTTTATTCTTCTTAAAGACAACTACCTCTTTCTAAAATAAAATTTACTTTTAAAAATTATTTTCTGTCCACCCTATACCATGTATAACGCAAGTGCAATTAGGACTGAAATTCTTTTGGCTACCTTTTTTTCTTTTTCACAGCTATAACTTAAGCTCTCAGTGCCAATGCCTATGTCATGTCTCTACAAAGTCAGATTTTAGCAATTGCTGTAAGAAAAAGTGAGTGGCACGTGAAAAATCAGCATGGAACAGGAAATAAGGTTTTCAGAGAATGATCGGATTTCAGTGTGTGTTAAACAGAAGCTAAACTGTTATTATCTAAGTATATATTAAATTCTGTGGGCTAACAGCATGATATATGCAACTATAATGCACAGTATTTATTTTGGCTTAGGAGATTCACATAAATATTACCTAAGTACTAATAACTCTCTTGACTGTAAGTGTTCCGGAAAACCTACATAAGGATTAGGCCTCCCAGAAGATGCAACCTGAGGAATAATCATTCAGTTTGGATGGCCATTGGGTTAGAAGGATTTCTGTTTGCATGGTGCTTGTAGAAATCCCAGAATCCTGTTTCTGGCAAGTTGTTTGATACCTTAAATGAAACTTACACCCTAGGTGTGGTCAGTACATCAGAAAAACCAGAGGGCTGGGACTTCTTCAATTCAAGATAAGAAGTTACACTTACATGTTTTTTCTTTCCTGATAATGACGATTTGTATAATAAATATCAAGTCTTCTTAAGAGTTGTATATGTCAAAATAAATTTAAATAAGTATGCAGTATCTGATTGAAATCTAACCATACTTCAGAAAACAACTAAATATTTCTTTCATAAGTAGTAAGTTGTCCTTATTACATATTTAACAGAAAGAAAAGGGTCCTACAGTATTACAGGATTGGAAACTTTATTAACTCTGTTATCTGACATTAGAATTCCTTTTTGAGAGGGAAATTCTCTAGAGAAATACTTCTTGAGATTAGATTGTTGTTACCAGTCCAGCTAATAAATTAGAATTTTTGTACCTGGAAATACAGAAATCAATTTTTTTTTTTATGATGGAAAAAGGAAGAAAAGACATAAAAGGCAAATCTTTTGACTGTTTCAGAAAAAAACATGTAGGTGATTTATGGATGGTCATGAAGTGCAAAATTTATCGTGTGTTTTAAGAATCATAAGGTGTAAGGTGTTTGCATGAAGGTAAGAAAAAATGAGTGGCACGTGAAAAATCAGCATTATATACAACCGTATAACCATTTTCCATATCTTGGTGAATATTGAATCAATTCTACTCTATTCACTAATGCTTTTTGTAAAAATGTTAGATTAATTTTCATCTCTTTAATTCCATATATTTAATGTGAACCTTGGAGAAAGGAAAGCTTTCGTGGTTCATTATGTACTAAAGAATAAACCCAGATATAGTCCTGAATTCAAATAATTTTAGGGAATTTAGCTTCTGTAAATTTAAAACTGTTGCAAGGGTATAAATGAAATCAGGATTACACAATTTTCACAGATTATAGGTATTTTACGTGATATTTGGTTGATTTTATTTTCTTTAATAAACTCTAATTTCCATGAAAAAAGAACTTGTATCTATTTTGCTAACCATTTTAACTCTACTGACTATCACACTCCCTGGTATATTGTTAGAATTACATTACATTAAAGGGATATTGAATGCTGTCAATAATTTTTGTGGCATTATCAAGCCCTCAACCATCATGTATTCAAGAATCTAATATTAATTATAGGCCTTTTATAGTATAACAGATGTTACAACGTAAGGCAATTTCTCATGTTTAAAATACAGTGAAAGCTCCTTGATACCCGTGAACTATGATAGATCAACCACCTCATCTCTAACACTTAATGCTATACCTGGTTTTAGCAGGTCTCTATTAACATTAGTTTATTAAAATGAGTTGAAGGGGAAAGGAAGCATGACATTATTCTCCTCCACTGGCCTCTGAGCTCTTTCTTATTTCTCAGAGTTTATGATATAGGCATTGTTCTCTACTTATTACATTTTCATATGCTTTAAATGATATTTTTATGCAATATATTTTAAAAGCTAATCTATGTCTCAGTAGAAACACAGCAATTTTAAATGATGTGGCTAAAAAAACTCATCTTTGGGCATGAGGAGCTTTCATTAATAATAATGAATTAAATTGTTTGATTCTGGATGTCATTTCAAATTATGCATAAGAAAATTATTCTTTAGCACATATATTAACTAAAGAACTAAATGAATTTACTGTATAGATGAAAATAATGCAAATTAGATAGAGAATAGGGTGAAAAAATATATTTCTCTTTTTTTTTTTCTAACTCAGTATTGCTTGTAGAAATGAGAGAAGACATTTTGTTTTGCAAGTTTATAGCATTAAGTAACAAGTATTACTATAAATAGCACAACATAATGTTAAATACACACTGAAAACTCTGTCTTCGTAAGTGTTAACTATTTTTCTGTCCAGGTCTTCCCATGTCCACTTTAAACTTCCCAAATGAATTAATTCCTGTATAAAAAGCAGGCTGTCAACAAGGTAATGTTTGTCAAATTAGTTATTTCAATATTATTCATTACTTAACTGTGATATTTAATCTTTCTCATAAACTTTCAAGTGAGATGAATAGGATGACTTCTATATATTTTTATAAGACTAATGATTATTTTTGTCTTGTACTAAATGTTTAGTGGACTGCCTTATAATTTGAGTAAAAAACAATAAAATATTACAACCAATTTATTAACCCACAGGGAAAAAAGTCATAATCCATTTTTTAAAAAGTTTCTCACTTTTAAAATAACAAAATACTTTAAAATAAGTCAATAAGCCAGTGTAAAGTTTTTGCTGCTTTTCATGGAACTGCGAGAAGCATTGAAAGGTAAGATCTTTAATTTTAGTTATATGTTTATTATTTATCTTCAACATTATGTTTATTAACTATCATACATGGGTTAAGAAACTTCCTCTGTGATAGAAAAAGTAATACATATTTTGGGCTTTGCAGGACATATGGCTTCTGATGAAACTACTCAGCTCTGTCATTGCAGCATGAAAGCGGCCATAGGCAGTGATAAATGAATGAGTGTGGTTATTTTCCAAAGCAACCATCTACGAAAACAGGTGGTGGGTTTGATCTGGCCCACATGTTATGGTTTGTCAACCTCTGATCCAGGTGGACACAAAGGAAAGGTATTCAGTTTAAATATTAAAACAGCCTGCTGTGCGACATGGGTGGCAAGAAAAATAATCATGAAATCAAAATAACAGTTTAATGTCATTATATAGATGATTACTAGACATCTACTGGCCTCTCAGACTGTGAGTGCATTGAATATGCTAGAAAACTGTGCTTCTCAAAGATTTTTACTACTAACTCAGCATTACTAAAGGTCTTTGAAGAGATTTCACCATCACAGTCTTTTTTTTTAATCCTGTATTTGCAAATATTTATCCTCAATCTTAAAGAGGTTAGATTTTCAAACACTATCCCATGGAAATTATTGGTCTCTTTGGAAAAGACCGTCAACATTTGTCTCATTAAAATTTCACTGAAGAACACTGATTTTTTTCAGATAAGCTAATTGAGCATACAAGAAAAATAAAAGTAGAACTAAAACAATTACTTACAACCTTAGCCTGTATTATTCTAGTTCAGAAAATAGTTTCTGAAATTATTAGAAAAAAATTTTTTTGAGACAGAGTCTCACTCTGTTGCCCAGACTGGAGTACAGTGGTGTGATCTCAGCTCACTGCAACCTCTGCCTCACAGGTTCAAGCAATTCTCTGCCTCAGCCTCCCAAGTAGCTGAGATTACAGGTGCCCACCACCACACCAGCTATTTTTTTTTTTTTTGTATTTTTAATAGAGGCAGTGTTTCACCATGCTCTCCAGGCTAGTCTGGAACTCCTGACCTCAGGTGATCCACCCGCCTCACCCTCCCAAAGTGCTGGGCTTACAGGTATGAGCCACCTGGCCCAGTCAAAACTTTTTGAATGATAAATATACTTTATGGTAAATACTGTTGAGATCAATTAGATTTTCCTTTCAGGAAGTGTCATCTGATTACAATACATATTTCTTGGCAAAAATAAACTGTTTTATATAAAAATCAATGGTTTTATGTATTTATATATATAATATAAAGGGTAGCATTAGGCTTGCATACATTTTCACTGAAACATGGTCATTCTAACTTACCTGTTAGATATTAACTGGAAGAAAATGGCTGAATATTGATTTTGCTACTAACGTGTGCATCTATATATGTATGTATATGTGTAATATATTAATACATATGTAATAAAATTTTAAAAATGCAAATCTGAAGGTATTTGTCATAAGAAGGGTCAAATAAAGTTAGTTCTATTTGCCTTTCATTCTCCATTACCTAATCTTATTCTTTTAACCTCACACTGACTAATTTGCAAAATTGATGATAAGGAAAACCAAACAAAAAGCAAACACTTCTATTTTCTAATTCTTTAATACTTATTTCAATTAGAAATTAGAAGGTTTCTAATTCATGAATAATAATTATGTAAGGAGAAATAGATAACATTTCTGGTAAAACTTTAAATAAAAAGACAACAGTCCTTTGTACTTAAGGTAACAAGTAATAATGGGTGATCACTAAAAAACGGACACTTCAACCAATTATTCATAAACATAGCTATCTAGTGACATTATTTATACTTAGCTAGTTATAGCTCTGATTTCCACGGGCAAAACAATGTTTTCATGGTCATTTTATTAACAAACAATACAATAGTATAAAAGTTAATTAATTATGTTGAATAAGTACTACAATTTAATAGGTATATTCACAAATCTCCATCTATTTAGAAGCAGTTCGTTTATTAAAGCCATTGCCATTTTAATTTGCATTTTGATATACTAACAAAAATTGAATATTAATAGTTAAATGCTAGCATGCCCACTTCTTTTAGCTTTTTCCCTTCTCATGGCAGTCAGCCACCACAGTGCTGGCTTTCATGCAATGTGAACCTTTGCTATTACTAAGATTCCAAACACTCATCTCCCTGGACCCTTGCTAAGGAGTTAAATCTTGTGTTACAAGACAGCGCTCCAAAGCAAAAGCAATTTTATAACAACTCAAGCCTTTAGGATCTCCCCAAGGCAAACATTCCTGAAATATTTGAGCTGGGTCCTGCGGATACATTGCCTGAGGATCTTCTCATGTTAGCATTCCCAGCGCTTCCCAAGGAAGGTGATGCTGAGATTTGGCTCCCCAACCCCACCATTCCAGATCTGACGACTAGGAGAGGATATGGGAGCAGATCCTAAGGAAGATTCTCATTGTTATAAGCCACCAGCTTTATTTGAGTTATCCTTATGATCTTCAAATTAAAAAAGAAAAAAAAAATGTCTCCATCTTTCAGCAAAAAGGAAAGAGCCAGTTCAACAGGCTTGGAGAATCCAAGAGATTCTGGGGATTTAATTTCCTTTTAAAAAGTTCTATACATGCCTCCATCACGAATGTTAGCCTCCCACTATTCCCCTATAATGGCCCTGACTTTGACATAAGAACATTTCTTAGCCTGTGATTTCAACCCTTTTGGAAATTCTGCCATTCTTAACAATTACATTATATATGTAGCTTTCAGTTCAGTTGACTCTCCAGCTGCAGGAAATGAATGTCCTTAAATGCTGACCCAGAAGAGTTGTGGCACTTACACTTTGCTTTAATTTGCTGACTTACTCATCTGAGTCTGACATTTTATCTCTTAAATGCATCAGTGTCACTTATCAAAAGTCATTAAAAGGGACACAATTCCACAATCCTTACAGTTGCTCTTCCTTCTATACTCCTCCAACACAAGAGATAATGCACAAGTCCTTTTAAAGAGTATCTCTTTATACTTCCATGCCATTCCAGGTCACCACAGATGAAAACTGTACTTCTACAAATCATAAGACTAGCCATATTCTACCCACTACCGATGACAATCTAGCTGGAGAATGACCCACTTCCAGAGCAATCTCATTGTTTGAGTTTGATCCTAGAACTATTTGAGATTTCAATGGTCTCACATCAGATTCCTTAGGAGTAGTGTCTTGGGGAGTATTGTGAAAGTGATCTAGTAAGGGAAAGATGTCTGGGCTAAAAGACATGACAGAGCAGTACAGGGTAACAAAGCCAAGTAAAGATTTGTCTTGTCTGGAGGGTAATATCACTCTGGTCCCACAAGGAGGTGTCAGCACAGGGTCTTCACACTTTGAGACAAAGTAGGTACTTTAACTCCTGTCAGTCAGTCATTGAGTATTGAACGCTTAAATGAGGACTAGGGTAGATAACTACTCAGGGTAGGTTATCCCAACCCCATAGTGAGTCTTTAGAAAAGGAATATCCATATGCTCTAGTAGCCAACCTGCACAACATCTAGGGGATAGGTGCACAGCCCAGTGATGGGGGTCTGGATAGGTGATACAGCATACCCCAAAGACTTCACATCTGAAAGTGTTTGGCCATTGGAGGCATGACCAGAAAATCCCCTCGGTTTTCTCAAAAAGATAATAGAAGGAAGATCACCAGTAAACTTTTCTAGGAATTCAGAATAATGACACAAAGATGTGTCAGTGACATAAAAAAGATGAAAGTTCTTGTAAAACACTAGAAATTGTTTTAATGCTAGAAACTCTTATCAAGCATGCAGAACTTCACAACATAACATTGTCTCTACTATGCCCATCTATTCATTCATCACATATTGTGATCAATATGACAGACACATAAAGAGTACCAGTTATGTGCCACTTGCTGGGCAAATCCCTGGGGTGAAAGCAGCAAATATCATGCCTGTGCCTCTCTTTGTGTAGTCAAGAGCACGGGAGGATTATATTCAAAGACACAGATTTCAATCATAAATAGAATATAGTATTAACAGATCTGTGAATGGAGACAGTTTGGATGGATAAAATGAAGCCCAAAGGATGGGATATTCATTATCTATTGAGGAGAATGAAAAAATTTATTAAAGATTAAATGCAAATTTAAATATGTTGAAAAATAAGAGCTTGCTAGTCAAACAAGTCCATTGTTTTAGAAAAAATATATTTTCTTTAAAAAGATATTGTCATGTATGTGGGCATGTAGCCGCAGCAATAATAATAGCTTTGTATCTTCTAAACTGGAAAACTTAAGGTGGCCTCTGAGATTCCTACTTGACACATTCACCCATTTATGCATTCATTCATTCAGCTTTTGTTTTATGGATATACAAAGGACATTTTATATCTTTTATTTTTTTATAGATATACAAAAGGACATTTTAGTATACCTATATTTTCATGAGGTTCAGATTTGACAGGAATGCTATTATAATTAATCAGTGTATGAAATCAATTTTTAAATTCTACACCCATTTTTATGTGGTAATACTAATGTAACTCTGAGATTTAATGCTCAACATGATAAGAAAGTCTTGTTGTCCCTTTAAAAACTCAATACAGAGTAGCAGCTTGGAAAATTATTTGCAAGCCAGCTGTGCATTGAAATACTAGAAACCTTATAGAAAGAACACAGATAAACCACTGTAATTTCAGGGATTTGTGATCAGAACTCTAAGGTTGTTTGTTCTTATTTCATAAGTAAATGCTCAGAGCTGGTCTCAGCTTAAAATAAGATAGGAATTTTTTTTGGTTTTGCATTTGATAATTTGTACAGAAATATTTGTGTCTTAAGATTTGTTCACAACAGATACTCCTTTTGTGGTTCTGTGAGAGGAAAATTGATGTTTATGTGCAAAATAACATCAGTTAACCCCAAACAACCTTAATTTCTTGTATTATTATAATTTTTAAATAGTTTAACAGGTACTTTCAATATATTATTCCAAAATTCTGCATAAACATGTTGAGAAATTGCCAAACTGGCCCTGGTCTGTCGTCATACGCTTTCACGCTTTATGATTCCTACATAGTTTATTTAAATTCAGTTTGCGACAAATTTACTGATTGTTAGGAAATCACACTGATCATTCAAAAATAAAAATGAGTTAATTACACAATGAAATTGACGGCACCAAAAATTTACTCTGGTTATTATTGCCTGGAGACTTACTCAATATTTTCTTTAAATTTTCTGATCCCACTTTGGTTTAAATGACCATTTGTTTATTCTGAAGCTAAGGGGTAAAAAGTAAGTATCATATGATTTAATTCATATGGTATACTCATAATAAGCAAATCCATAGAAAAGAAAAAAAGATTAATGTTTGCCATAGAATGAGGGAGGTTGGAATTTGGAGTAATTACTTCATAGTACAGAATGATTTTTCTGGGTTGAAAATGTTTTTAAACTAGAGAAAGGTGGTAGTTGCAAACTATTGTGACTGAATTGAATGGCACAGAATTGTACACTTTACAATGGCTAATTATATGTTACATGAATCTCACTAAAATAAGAAAATATATGTAAATATATGTATTTGTCCATACATGGAAGTTTTTCGTTATATATTTAAAAAAATTACCTATTCGATGAAAACTAGTTGTCTTAAAAGTTACTTCTCTTTGTCTTTAACTTTTAAAAATGTAAATATAGTATTTGCATTATTTTAAAAACCTCAGAATTTGTTCTTATATCATGCAATATTATTTTTAAATAATCATATAAATATCATTTGTCACCACTTTGTCTATTCACTTATGTTTTTAATATACCACTCCTCATAAAATACAATTTTTCGACTCCATTCCGAAAGAGAATATTCTGGCTTATTTTTTGACTTGCCTGTTTACTGTCATTTAGAAAAATCTTGTCACTCCATTTTCAGTATTCTAATCATTTCTTTGACTTTCCTGTCTTTTGAAAATTATGCCATAAAAATATTCATGCTTTCCTGTCATTTATACCTTATCATATCTCTCTCTCGATTCATCTAGGGACTCCTCTTTGCTATAAATATTATTTTAAAGTCAAATCTCTGCATTTTGGATAAATATGATCTATTTTGACGGAAGCTTTCATTCAAGAGTTCAAAAAAGCTCAAATGCAATAAGCATAGTTATACATAATAAGAGTGTACATTTTTAAAAGACTTCTGAATTCATCAGGCAATGTACGAACACAGGTTTATTCTAATTTGTAAACTTTATGATTCTGAGCTAACAAAGTAGTTACAGAGTTAGAACTAAAATAATACAAATAATTACAGAATAACACAAATGAATTTCAGGATATTTGACTTTCAAACTTATAAAATAATAAATATGACATTTCTTAAAATGCAAATATGCCTCTTCATTTGAAATAGTAAATACTTTACAATATTTTATTTCCACGTAAGAACTAAAGATTAGGTTGATAGACTAGAGATAAGTTATTCCACCAGTTACTAGATGTAATAAAGGAGGTAAAGGCATGTTTATAACACGTTTACCTTGAGTCTTAGTCCATTTGGCTGCTATAACAAAATACCTCAGACTGGTTAATACGTTGTTAATATGTCCTTTGCTGGGACATGGTTGAAGCTGGAAAGCATAATTCTCAGCAAACTAACACAGGAACAGAAAACCAAACACCTCCTGTTCTCACTCGTAAGTGGGAGTTGAACAATGAGAAAACATGGATACAGGGAGAGGAACATCACACACCAGGGCCTGTTATGGGGTGGAGGTCTAGGGGATGGATAGCATTAGGAGAATTACCTAACGTAGATGATGGGTTGATGAGTGCAGCAAACCACCATGGCACGTGTATGCCTATGTAACAAACCCGCACGTTCTGCACATGTATCCCAGAACCTAAGTATAATAATAATAATAAAAAGAAAGAACGACAAATTATTTTTCATGTTCTGGAGGCTGGGAAGTCCAAGATCAAGGTGCTGGCAAATTCAGTGTCTGGCAAAGGAGGCTTTCTCTGCTTCAAAGATGGCACCTTCTGTTGCATCCTCACATGGCAGAAGGGAAAAATATTTGCACATCCATGAGGTAGGAGAGCTCTAATGACCTAATCACCTCCCAAAGGCCCACCACCTAGTACCAACACCCTCGAGGGCAAGTTGTCTCTTACCAACTTTGTTTCACACATCCAGGTTCATAGCACCTTGGGTGAGCCTGGACTCAAAGACTTCTGTTTTGTTTTGTTTATCCTTGCCTTTATGTTTCATGAGGAACATAAAAAAATACAATCTGTCTATTTATATTTTTCATATTATTTTTCTTTAAGAAGATGAAAGATTTGTTTTAGTTTGAAAGACAATACTTTTTGAAAAAAAAAGTATATACTTAATTACTATTTATGCAAAAATGCATTAAAGATATGTTCCAAAATGGAGAAATTTAAGAAAAAATGGCAAAAGCTAACTGTCTCTGCTAACTAATGTAAAAGGTTGCACGAGCAGTGTACTTTTATAAAACATCTATATTTATCATACAGTCACCTGACCACACATATTCTTGGCAAGGTAGATACGGAATGATCTGATTTTTGTTTTCCTTTGTTCAGCTTTTCTTATAACAAAATAAATGAAAACAAAATAATACTCAGATTTCACAACCCTTTGTAAAAGACAGTTAAATGTTGATTTGAATTGTTCAGACACTGTGAAGTCACAGAGTAAAAATACAATCAATGGCTAAAATTTTCATTTGCTATTTTCCTGCAATTTTGGCAATGTTCCAATAGACAGTCCTGTAGAGTGTACATCTGTGCACTTTTCGAAATCTCATCTTGTAGTAAAAGCAAGGAACTGACAGATACTATTGTAGCCTCAATCTAGACTATTTTAGCTTGTTATTGATATTTAAGTTACATAATTCTAAAAGTGCTAGTTTAAATTGTTCCATTTTCTTATTTTTTCTTACACAGGCCAAAAGCTAAGATTAAATCTTTATGACTTAAAATGAATGCTCCTTTACTGAAATAAACAGTTGTCATTTTGTTACACTAAGGGTTAATCCAGGGTCTTTATTGCAGGCTGCTGACATGTTATACATTTACATTTTTGTATATTGACTATCTCTGTCCATACTAGGCCAAGTAATTATCTATTCTGATTATTGCTGTATTCTCACGCTGTGTATCTAGGACTGCACAGGCACTTCAAATATATTCTTGAATGACGATTAAAGGAAAAAACAAATGACAGATACATGCTTTACTCTTTAAATCTGTTTTTTGTTCATCAATTTTAATATTTATTTCATCTCTTAAAAATATATATATATATAAAACTTATTGCCTAACAAAACAAAAGATAGTTTTACAAATATTCTTACCAGAATATGTCATTGTTACACAGAGAATTAGAAATGTTTAGAAAGTGTTCATATCGTGAAATGGAAATATAGTAAATATGAAACATGAGTTTTGTGTGTGTTGAATTTGAAGAGATAGTAGGGTTCAAAGAAATAATTTAAAAGCAGTTGCTGATGTGGTTGAGAGCTGTAAAACATGGTAATAAAAAGCTGGAGCTTTAAGTCCTTAATCTTATTATTTTTAGTATAGATAGCTTTCTTTGTTTAACTGGTTATATTAAAATTTTAAAAATTGCTATATTAAAATATTAAAACTGGAAATATGGATTTGTACATAATAAAAAAGCATATTTAATTTTAAGACTCCACATTGCATTTGTAAACCCCAGGGACTAAAGTGTAATCAATAAATTTCCTATGCAAATAGAGACCTGGATAGTGGTGAAAAATGAATCACTGAACTCATGGAAATAAGAATACGTAAGTCAAAATGAAAGAAATAAAATATGAATATTATATGAAGGAAGCAAGTCCAAGATGATTATAATCACTCTGGGATAGCTATTTTTGAGCGTCCCTAACTGTTCTCAAATCTAACATGGTTATCACTTATAATCAACCGCCTTTCATTTTGTCAAATTTTCAGAATAACTCTTCACATCATTATTGAAGTTGTACTTCAAGACTTCAATTTTAAAGGGTTCAATTATAGTGAAATGGGAAGATCCCAAGAATATGTAACTAGATCTATACTCCTTTTGAAGTTAAAGCTGAAGTTCCCAGACCAAAACATCAGGAATGCTCTGGACAAGAGAGGCCAATATGTAATAATGAAGAAAAATTTTTGCCGAAGCCCTGTAGTTCACAAAAGTTTTTGATGATGTTTTCAGACATGCAGCAAGAATTGAAAACAACAAGTAGCGGACAGTAGCATGCAATGACTGAAGTTTAGGACCAAGTCTCTGGTTTGTTTGGAAAAGATGTGAAAACAAAGCTGAGCCCCATTCTGGAAACCACGTAGAATGTGACCCACTAGCAAGGATGAACTGAGCTTCCATGGCTAAGCGAACACTCTTGAACTTGTAACAAAGACAGTAAAATAATGCTAGGGAATCAAAGAAGTTGTATTCCACTGAGGCCAGTATTTGAGGTCAAAGAAATAGTACAAATTGAGAATCAAGCAGACATTGATAAGAAATCACTTGAAAAAAAATCATTGTAATAAAAATTGTCTAGTAGGTGCTTAAACATGGAAGATTATGAAATTTCAAATATGGTTACTAGAAAGTAACTACATTCAAAATTTTAGAAAATATAAATATAGAAAGGTTGTTATAAACAAGCAATTAAAAATTAATGATATAGTAAACAATCAACTAATAGTTGCTATCATATTCCTTGTTGTATCCTTATATCTGTATAAAGAAGTAATTAATTATTTAAGAAGAATTACGGAATATACTATTTAAAAAATACAGAATTGTATTTTTTTAATATTAAGTCTAAAGCTGCAGTTTTCATGGGGGAACACTGTCAGCTTTGGAAAGAGAATTGCATGAAATTCAGAAAATAAGTTGACAAGTACTCTTTCTTCTGTAATTCCTGAAAGCATGTGAGTAATGTTAGTATTATTTCTTCCTTAAAAAATTGTTGGATTTGAGGCCAGGAGTGGTGGCTCACACCTGTAATCCCAGAACTTTGGGAGGTCAAGGCAGGCAGATCACAAGGTCAGGAGTTTGAGACCAGCTTGGCCAATATGGTGAAATCCCATCTCCACTAAAAATATGAAAAATTAACCCGATGTGGTGGCGTGTGTTTGTAGTTCCCGCTACTTGGGAGGCTGAGACAGGAGAATCACTTGAACCTGGGAGGTGGAGGCTGCAGTGAGCTGAGATCACACTGCTGCACTCCAGCCTGAGTGACAGAGTGAGACTCTGTCTTAAGAAAAGGACAAAAAATGTGGAACTTGAATACTAAACTGTAATGGCCTTCATTGTTCCTTGTGGAAGCATTCTTTAAATTGTAAGCTATCAGATCAGGTGTGATGGGTCCTGTCTAAACTCAGCTACTGCGGAGGCTGAGGCAGAAGGATCCGCTGAGCCCAGGGATTCGAGGCTATAGTGAATTATGATCACACCACTGCACTCCGGCTTGCACAACAGAGTAAGAACCTGTCTCACACTTTTAAAAAATGGAAAAAAAACTGTTCCTCCTCTAGATAACACTGGGAGAAATGCCTGATGTAGGCGACAGGCAGATGGAGACAGCAAACCACCATGGCATGTGTGTACCTATGCAACAATCCTGCAAGATCTGCACATGTACCCCAGAACAGAAAATACAATTTAAAAAAAAGAAAAAAACTGTTAATAACATTGCCATCTTATTGCCAAAGGAGGGTCTCTCTTTTATCCTTATCAGTCTAGTTAGAAGCTTATTTATTTTGTTTATGTTTTCAAGGAATCAGCTTTTAAAGTCATTGATTTCCTTCCATGTTCATTCTCTTTTTCAAAGATTTCTGCTTTTACCTGTATTATAACCTGCTTTCTAATATTTTGGTTTTAACTTTATCTTTTCTTTCTTAACATCTTAAATTAGGAACTCATTTCTCATTTCTACTTCCTGAATTTTAAATCTTTCTCCCTTCCTACTGTAAGAATTTAATATCTTTCTTAATTTCTTAAGAACTCATTTCTCATTCCTACTTTCTGAAATATTAGATCTTTCTTCTTTCCTGCAATAAGAATTTAAGACTATCAGCTTTCTTCAAAACACTGCATTAATTGTCTCTCTTAATCGTGATATGCAGTATTGCATTCTTATTTAATGTGCTTCAAATTATTTTCTAACTTTTTGGGAGTTCTTTAATTCATGAATTATTTTGAAGTATGCTGTTCAATTTCCAAATTTAATTTCAATTTATTATAGTTACAGAATATATTCTGTATAACTTTAATATTTTAATAACTTATTAAAAATATGAAAATTCATATTACCTTAGTCCAAAATATATACAGTGTACATTAAAAATAATGCACAATCTGACAGCTTTTGGTGACGAATTCCATAGATATAATTTAGTAATGATAGTTAATAATGCACTTAGGTCTCTTTGTTCTTTCCAATTATTTTTTCTAGTTTATTTATTCCTAGCAAAGGATTTTAAAATCTTGTCTGTTTATTGTTTATTTTTTCTTTTAATTCTATTCATTCTTCTTTATGTATTTTTAAGTTCTGTTATGTGCAGACACATTTATTATTGTTATATCTACTCAGCGAATGTCCTATTTTATTATGAGATGACCCTTTCTATATCTAGTAATAGTATTAGTTATGACACGTATTTTCCCTGATATTATTACAGCCATTCTTGACTGCTTACTCTTCCTGATTGAATGATTTATCTTCTTCCAATCTTTTACTTCTAGCATGTCTGAGCCATGTGTTTCTCTTAAAGACACAATATCACTATGTGTAGACTCTTTTATTCTTTCTGGGAATCCCTAATTTTAAACTGGAGTCTTTACTCAATTAACATTTATGCAATTATTCATGTGTCTGGATTAAATGGTGCATAATGCCATATTTTTATGTCCATATCCTTCTTCATGTTAGAATTTGCATACATACTACAATTACATTGATCGTAAAGTCCCAAAACAATTTTTTAATGATTCAAAAGACATCTATTATCTCACATACTTACTTTTTTGGGCCAAGAGCAGTTAGATCTACTTTTTAACAAAAATCCATGAAACAATACAATTTTATTTACTTCAGTTTTCGTGTTGTACTTTACATCTTTAAAGCCGCTTACCCTGCATAGCTACTATTGCGTGTACTATGACCTACAACTCCCCATTTCTCCTCCAAAACCTTTCCTGCCACTCATGGTAACTATCATTTTATGTTCTGTCTTTGTATATTTGAGCTTCCCCCCCCCCTTATTCTGCATATTATTGGGATTATGCAATAGTTTTATTTCTGCGCCTGTCTTATTACTATTAGGATAATGCCCTTTATACCCACCCACATTGTCGGAAATGGCAGAATCTCCTTTTTTAAAGCTAAGTAACATTTCTTTCTTTTACTCTTCTTTTGAGACAGGGTCTTGTTCTGTTTCACAGGCTGGAATGCAGTGGCGCAATCTCAACTCTCTGCAACCTTTGCCTCCTGGGTTCGAGTGATCCTCCTGCCTTGCCTCAGCCTCTCAGTTAACTGGGACTACAGGCGCACACCACCATGCTTGGCTAATTTTTACATTTTATGTAGAGACAGGGTTTTGCCATGTTACTCAGTTTCGTATCTGAGCTCAAGTGATCCACCCACCTTGGCCTCCTAAAGTGTTAGGATTACAGATGTGAACTACCGTGCCTGGCCACTATTATTTCATTATATTTAAAAAACATTTTCTTTAGTGATTTGTTTGCTGATGAACATACAGATTGTTTCCATATATTGGCTTTAGTGAATAATGCTGCAATGAAAAAGGGTCTGCATTCTTACTGAATGAATTTTGGCTGTCTTCTATGGAATATGGGAGCAATTGCTGTGTTATTTTCTGCTACCCAATTAATGACGAAACAAGCTGAAGATAATAGAATAGTGTTTATTATTGACTTGATATTTTTGGTAGTGTTGTTACTTAAATTGTCCTTTTCTGATTTTGTCAAAACAATTTATCCTGTAAAAATATTTAAGATTATTTACATATTGTCATTGATCTGAAATAGTGCTACTGTGTATTTAAATGTGCTCCTCTGTTAGTTCTTCCTTCTAGTTACTTTGTTTTCTTCTCAACTATTGGGGAATTATATTGCATGATCACACGCTGTAATGTTTTACTCCCTTTCTTGAAAGGTTCACTTTAAGCTGTTTAATTCTCTGTAAAGCCTCTTTGAAGGTTGTAAGAAGTTGTCACCCAATTCTAACTTTATGGTGCTGTTTAAACAATGGCTTTCAGTGATATAGCTTCTACAGTTAAGAAGACTGTGTTCCAAGGTGAAACTGGCAATAACTTAATCACCTCATTCACAGTCTTGGATTTTTATCTTATATTTTGAATAATTTCTTATAACTTATTGTATTTTAATTTCTTATAGTGTGTAATTTTCTTGTGCACTTTAAGAAATGTCTGATCATTTTTTTCCGAGGATTTTGCTATTGATCTATCAATAGTGTAGTCTCTCTATTTGAGATTGCTTAATAATTCTTTTAAAAATGTTATATATCCTAAACTGCTGTATTAAAAAAATCAGAGTTGATTTTGATCCATCTATCTGTTGATCTATCATCTGTGTATCTATTATTTACCTGCTTTTGTTCCTCTAGTCTTTTAATTTAATAACCTAGACTTGCTTCATACATTTAATCATCTCTATTTTCCCTTTCATATTTTAAAACTGAAGCAGAAAGAAGTTGACTCATCTGTGTGAAGGCGAGTGGCTCTTATCATCTAACACACACTCATGCTGCAAGTTTGGCAGGGACCCGGTCATCATCCCAGAAGGTCTCCAGTGTCAGAATGCAAAGGTTTTAGTCTCATGCACTTAACCCAACTAAATGTCCTGGAACCAGATGAGAGCTTATACAGTTTGCAAGCACAAGAGATAAACATGTATGAGGTTAAGAGTAAATATTTGACCATTATTTATTCTGCAGAGATGAGTGATAAAGAGGTGGTAAAAATATTTTGTAATATTTTGTTGAGCTATTTCATTTTTTACCACTATTTCTCTCCAATTTTTACCTTCCTCTTTGTCATATCTGTACCCTAAAGTGATGCTTAGGGCCTGTGGTGGTTCTAATGAAATGATCCACAGCTCCTTTTATGCATCTTTAAACTTAAGCTTCTGCACTTTTGCCCAAGTAGCCGATACTCATTCAAATGTTGTTACTCTGCTATATATTAATTGATAAATCCCAGAGTGCAATTCTGAATTCCAAATTCCATGTAACAGAGCTGGATGGAAAGATATGAGGGGACATATATATATATATATACACACACACAGACACACACACACACACACACACACACACACATATATGCACTTCATATTTACATATACCTAAATATATATCTCTAAAATATTGAGAGACATATGTTTAACATATAAATCTATATGAATATATATATATATATTTAATGTTCTTTAAAGAAAATTAACCATCTTTCAAAACTAAATGCAAACAATTTATCAGAGCAAGGTTTATTTTATGCCCAATCGAAAAGAAATATATCTTTATTGAAGACTTTTATGTCTCTTCATAAAATATAAAGGAATTAATGACTACAGTAACAAAATTATATGAGCAAGACATGAAGGTTTTTATTATTGTTATTATTCAATGCATAATACTTTGATATTTTCTAACCTTTACTTTTATTACTTTAAATATCAAGACATAGAATCTTTTCCCTAAATCCATTGTAGTTTGCTCTGGTTTTTCTTTTTTCTCTATAACAGCTGTTGGTGTTATTAAAGATATTAATAATCTGTAACAGTAATTAAGAGTTTTGTCAGTTTGTATTTTATTTGTCTAAAATTTCAAAGTAAGAGAATATATATTTATTATAATAATGATTTTAAATTTTAAGAAAATCATGTGCTAAATAGAATCTTTAAAGTTAAGTAATTCATATCCTATGTTCTTAATTCTTTTGAAATCCAGTAGATATACAATAAACTGCACCCATTTTAAGTGAAAAACTGCTTTTAGAAATTTCTCACTGAAATAATTGCCATATCTTCAATATATAGACAACTTCCTTCACTTCAAAAAGTTTCCTCATGCTCTTTCCAGCCAAGGGTTCCCTCAATTGCATGACCGAGGCATCTATTCATCTATTTTTTGTTACTATAGATAGATTGGTTTTGCCTTTTTGAGATCATAGATTTATTAGTTCGCCTTTATTTTTGGAATTTGATATAAATAGTTTGAGACAGCATTTACTCCTTGATGTATGGTTTCTTTCACTGGGCAGAGGGTTTTTGAGGCTTAGCTGTGGTATTGCGTGTGTGTGTGTATTACAATTGCTGAGAAATTTTTCATTATGGGACTCCAGGCACTCTTTATCCATTAGCACATTGATAGACATTAGGCTGTTTCTTATATTGGGCTATAGAAGAATTTATAATTTTTTGCTAAAATAATAAATATAATTAAACAAATAGAGTCCAAATAATGCTCAAATGTGAAAGAACTGGAGTGAACATCTATAATTTAGAAATGCATGTATAGCTACACTTTTATTTTACTAAATAATATTTTTATTTTATTTGTTAAATATAGTACAGTAACATTGATTAGGAGTATAAATATAGGATGGGATTTCACAGTGTTAACTATGTTACCTATAGAGGCTACATTTTTTTTTTCTTTTTTTTTTATAAAACCAGGGGAAAGCGCGAATGCAGTCCCCCACTACCACAAATTATGCAGTTGAGTTTCCCGCATTTGCGGAAATCTCAGGGGTCAGCACATCCGGAGTGCAATGGATAAGCCTCGCCCAGGGAAAACCACCTTTGGGATCATGGTATCTCCCCTGCCAGGTAAGTATAGAGGCTACATTTATATTCACCAAAATGACATCATCCTTACTATACCTCTTCATCTTTGAGATGTTGATATGGAGAAGGAAGACACGAAACCAAGGCAATGTACTTTAACTTGTGAAGGTGGGGAGGAAGTTATTAGATTGCATTGGCTATGTTACTCATGAAAGTATATAGATGTAATTAGCATATTTATTACATTTGTCATAGTTAAATACATTACCTTACTTAAATTCCAAAGAAATAAAATTTACAAATTAGTCATGTTACACTTAAAATGAGAACCTATTTGCATTTTAATGCTCTTTAATCATTCATAACACTAATATTTATTAAGTAGATTATAAAACATTTCAAAATGTGTCTAGGTTGTATAACAAACATCTGGCAACCTTACCAAGGGTTACCTATTTTCACAGAATTATTAACTTTTTGTTTCCATAGAACGTAGCACTGCATTTGCTCATTCTTTAAAAATAAAGCTATAATTTATATTCTAAAATGCTGATATTTTTCATAATGATATTGGTATATATATATACACAATATATATACACACTATATATAACTATATATATTGTTATACATATAGTTATATATAGTGTATATATATATACAGTATATATATACAACTATATATATAACTGTTATATATGTAACTATATATAGTGTATGTATATTGTGTATATATATATACCAATATTATAAAAATATCAGCATTTTATATATATTTATTATTATTTATTTATTATATATAGAGTTATATATATAGGGTATATATATAAAACTATATATATAACTATATATAGTGTGTTTTATATATATAATATACATATATACACTATATATAGTGTGTATATATATAGGTATATATATATTGATATATATAATATATAACTATATAGTTTGTGTATATATACACACATATATATTGTGTATATATAGTGTGTATATATATATATAGTGTATATATATAAGTACAATATATAGTGTAAATGTATATAAACACACACACATATATAATGGCCTTACATATATTTCAGGCATATATTATAGAAAATTTGTTCAGGTAATTTTATGTTATCGAAATGAATACATGTTTATGTGCACATATTTTAAGAAACATAACAAATACTAAAATCTTCTATGTAATTTTAATTAAGTTAATAAACATTTGAAATTTATTATGAAAGTGTGTGTGCATATGTATGAGTATAATTTTATACAGGTATTTTCAATACAATATTCCCTTTTTAGTAACAAGGACTGTCTTGCTATTTCCCTGAGCTTGACTAAATTTAGACAGGCTTTATTCTGTCCTCAGCCCCCTGACCTCCCTCCTACTGCAGGTAGTTTAACTGCAGAAGTCCCACAATTCTTTCTTAGAGCATTTAATTAGAAATCTTGTAATTGCAAACTCTTTTCTCCTTTAAAAGTAAACATTTTTAAGTTTTTTGCTTGTTTTGTTTTTGCTCCTTCTAAAACCCAGGACTGTCTGTCTCAAGAATCTGGGAGGCATCTCTTTAAGATGTAATATGTAAAGGATGATCGTACCCCTATCTCTCAATCTTTATAGGGGGCTAGGACCCTAACTTCAAATATATAAGTAACTTGCTCCAAGTTGTAAAACTATCTCTTGTCACATAGATACAAGAAAGTTTGGTTTTTCTGTGAGTAAGGCCAATTGTCAAACCCACCTTAAGGAAGGAGACCCAGGCATCTAGGATCACCTCCCCCTTGACCTCCACACTGCATTTTAATAGAAGAAAAGGCTGGCAGACTGGTGCCTCCTAAATCACCTTCCTGTAAACAGCAGGCATGGTGTGGGGGAATCTCTCCGGGAGACTTTGTTTTTGCTTAAACAAGATCAAACCCCCACCCCACTCCTCCATCCGCCAAGACCCTTTCATATGTAATTTCTAAAGCTGTAAACCCAAGACGCATTCACATGTGATTTCTAAGGCTGTAAACCTAAGATCCTTTCATGTGTAATATCTAGAGTGTAAGCCTATGTAAAGGCAGAGCTTCTCTTTGTTAGGGAAGCTTGGTCGTTTAGACAAAACATAAAGCCTTGCTCCCGGGCTGTAATAATAAACACCTCTTCCTTCCCAGTTCCACAGGTCTGTTTCTTGTGGCCAATCTTGCTTCAACATGACCTAGATACTCCTACTCCATCTTTTAAAAACCTCTTCGGTGTTTTGTTTCAGTGCATTTCAGACGTTATTCTGGTCTCTCTGCTTATTGCAGTAGCCTTAAATGAAGTCTTTCTTATCTGTTTCTTTTGAACAGGGCAATTTTTGCATTGCCACTAGTAGGATTTTTATTTATATTTTCTCTAAATCTTCAGGATTTTATAATTTTTTTCATATTCTTCCTACTTTAATTTTTTCTTATTATTTTACTTTCCTCTTGGGTTATTCATGGACAGTTGATACTGAAATTCATATCAGTCATGTATCTGATACTATATCTACAATTGTGTCATTACGAAAACAAGCAGATACAACAGTTTAAATACTTTGCCTCATTCACAGATGTTTAAAAACTGTAGATATTTCCCAATATTATATATGAATTATATTTACTTCCTGTTTTCTTATGACCAATTGCAATATAAATTTACCTTTTGAGATGGAATCCAAAAAATATGATTAAAATATACATTATTTTTCTTTTAAGATGAATATTTTTGTTTAATTCTAGCATTCTTCAAAATTCCTTACATTTCTTTCACTTCACCATTGAAAGCACATGATTTCCTCTGGGCAAATGAGAAGACGTTGCGTAAATAATAACAATAATGGAGCCCATGTGTTCCCACTCTTTCTCCGTCACATTTTATGGTTTCATTTCTCACTGCATATGGGACTGGACTGAATCCCCATAAAACTAAAAATTACACAAGTAACATATTTTTTAAAAATTACTGTGATTTCATCTTTCTCTTATATTTATTAGTGTTATTTGTACAATTACAGACTATTGTTTCAGGAAGTTTTGGTAAACAGATACGTGGTTCCTATGTAGAAACAGCTAACTATGCAAATGATGATACATTTGTTAGGCAAAATGTCTTACTTGTCAGAAAAGATACTGGGGGATGGTGAGTGAAATAAAATGCTTCCTTCAGAAAATGTATGATAGTTCTTAGAAAAAGAATAAAATCACAATGAAGAAAAACCTACAAGTAACATAAATGGCCATAAAACTATGTGTGCTTTCCAAAAAGCAAAAACAAAATGAAAGACTTTTAGACAAATAACAGAAATAAATACACTAAAAGTGGTATTTTCTAAAGATATATAGGTACTTATTATTAAATTATCAAAATTGTCTTAATATGATATATGCCTACAGATCCAGAAAAGGAGAAGCATGGGTTTCAAGAAATCTGATAAAAAACAAATAGATTTTCATGTTAATAGTCAGAAACTGGAAGATGATTTAGAAACATATCAATTTAAAATTTTTTTATGCCTGATCATTTATCACTTCTGTCTATGTATTTTCTTTCTGTAAAGCCATCTTTTAGAAAAGCATTTAATTTTAGTATGAAGAGTTCTGGTTTCAGCTCTGACATGACAGGTAAGGAGCTTGGAAGTCATCACTCCCATTGTTACAAAAAGATAGTTAAACAAACTAAAAACCCATGACTTTTCTCAGACCCACCAGGTAACTTATGTCGCTGAACACATTACCACACTGAAATACAGAGACAAATACAAGTGAGATTAGGTTATCTTGGAGCAAAAGTTGTGGAAGCCATAAACTGGCAGAAATAACCAGATATTTGCAAATTGCTGGAGGCTGAGCTTTGATTCGTTTGAGAGTGGGAAACTCCCAGCACCCAGTCTTGGGGAGACCCACACACTTTTGTTTTGCCTCCGGGAATCCCCACTTCCTTTCTTCGTTCAGTCCTTCCTTACTTCCTTTCTTCCTTCCTTCCTTCCCAGAGGGAATAGCAACCATTTCGAAGGATGTCTAGAGAATTCTGCATAATGAAGCCCTGTTCTCCTAATGAAACTGCTCTTTTTCCTTTTCTATTTATTTATTTATTTAATTTCTGAGACAGAGTCTGCCTCTTGCCCAGGCAGTGGCATGATCTGAGCTTACTGCAACCTCCACTTCCTGGATTCAAGCAATACTCCTGCCTCAGCCTCCTGAATAGTTGGGGCGCCCATCACCACACCCAGTTAATTTTTGTATACTTAGTAGAGACCACGTTCTTATTGCCTAGGGAAAGGGCAATTAGCAACCTCAGGCCCCTCTGGTCTTCCTGTCTCACCTAAGGGGAAAAAATTAGTGTGTGAGATCAAATGGAAACACTGTCAAATCAGAGAATTTTCTACTTTCTTGTGAGATACAGAGATTCTCTACCATTTATAAATAGCTTTATCTCAAGAAGTTCAGCATATATTTAGTTGATTAAATAATTTGCATTGCTTAATTAACTGATATATAGAAAGAGAGACTTCATAAGTAATGAAAGGAAATAACTCATGGCTTTATATATTTTTGCATTTGGCTCAACTTTTCTATAGAACATAATCAATATAATACACATGTTTGGCTTTCCTTCATCTTCTTGGAGGGAAATCTTAGGAACTTGTTCATATTTTTATAATGATTTCCAAGTAATTTGAAATCGTTTTTTGAATAAGGATGAGATATGAAGAAGGAAACTAACAGTTACATCAATGAATGGAAATGACAGTTTGTAAATGACATTAAAATAGTTTTTAATGAAGCAAGCAAAATAAAAATAAACTTCAGCCCTATTAACTTATAACATAAATGTACAGGTGAGCACGGATACCAGCTAAACTCTAAACAGCAACAATAAAAAGTCCATTGCAAAGAATAATTTGTTTACAGCCTGGGCAGTGGTAGGTTAACTCACAAAAGAAGCAGAAGTGTCAGTAAGCCTATTTGATAGCCCAGAATAAAACAAAACAAAATAATCAAAGACTAATGGCTATTTAGCTTGCTAGGCAAAATCTCTATAACCAAAACCTGGTCCTTGACCTTTGTTTCTTCTTTTTAGCAACTCGAAGGTAAGTTATTTTCCAGTTTTGAATTAATCCATGTATGACAGAGTTTTGCTTGAATGTTCAAACAACTCTCAAATGATTTAAAAGCAAATCTCTAATGATCTGGCACATATTTTCTATTTCTGACAAATAGCCTGCATTGGAATGAACAAAGTTCATATAGAACATTCTTATATAATTTTATTATTATGGGTTTTTAATAAAGGGCTAACTATCCACTAATTTTATGAGCTTTGGACAACTTTTAAACATTAGTATAACCACCTCAGTGACTGGAAAAGTGAATTATTCATCATCGAAAAATATGTATTCTTCCCTTAATACTAAAATACTATATTTCTTAAATGCCCACTTGTTCAAGTTCAAACAATTTTGACTTTCTTTCACTTCTTAAGTATGTTGTGACTTACAAAGACAATGAATTGGTTTCTATTGGACATTTGCACTGTTTTGCAGCTGCCATCTTTTTTATCCCAAAACAGTTATTTAAATTTTTGTTCAGTAAATGCATTCATAAAGTAAATGGATGTAAAGTATAAAATAGTATAAAGTAAAAACTATCTTTCATATCTCTACTGCATCTGCTGGCTTCTCATACTGCGAGATGTAACAACTTCATTAATTTCTACATTAGCGTTCCAGAAAGGCTTATTAATAAAGAACTTATTTATGTATTCTTTTTCTCCCTTTATTTTTGTGAAAGCAAACTGTTCACTGTATATCAACTTGTTTTTTTCCACTCAACAATATATATTAAAGAATTCACCATCTTGATAATGAGGTTAATTTTTTTGCTCATTCTTTTGTTTTTACAGGTTATTTTTTGTTGTTGTTGTTGTGTTGAGAGGGAGTTTTGCTCTTGTTGTCCAGACTGGAGTACAATGGCAAGATCTCAGCTCACTGCAACCTCTGCTTGCTGGGTTCAAGTGGTTCTCCTGCCTCCGTCTCCTGAGTAGCTGGAATTACAGGCTTGTACCACCACGCCCGGCTAATTTTGTGCTTTTAGTGGAGATGGGGTTTTTCCATGTTGGTCAGGCTAGTCTGGAAATTCCAACCTCAGGTGATGCACCTGCCTTGGCCTCCCCAAGTGCTGGAATTACAGGCATGAGCCACCATGCCTGGCCTGCATTCTTTCTTTTTTATAGTGGTAAAATATGTATAACATAAAATTTACCATTTTATTCATTTTTAAGTGTGCAGTTCTGTGGCATGCATTGCATTCACACTGCTGTGAATCACCACTATTCATCTCCACAATTCTTTGTCTTCTCCAACTGAAACTCTGTCCCCATTAAACATGAACTCATTGTTCCTTCCACCCTCCATTCTCTGACAACCACCATTCTAACTCTCTGTATAAATTTAACTACTCTCATGTAAGTGAAATCAAAATATGTGTCTTTTTTGACTGACATTTCACTTAGCTTAATGTCCTTAAGAGTCATCCACATTGCAGTTTGTGTTAAAATTTTTTTCTGTTTAAGACTAAAGAATATTTCATCATATGTGTATAGCACAATATGATTATCCACTTATCCCCAGGAGAAACTTGGGTTGCTTCCACCCCTTAGCTATCGTGAGTGTTGCTGTTATTGACAAGGGTGAACAAGTGTCTATTTGAGTTTGTGACTAAATATTTATACCTACCCCCCACATTTATATTTTGAATCCCCAGTATGATAGTATTTACAAATGGGGTTCTGGGGAGGTGATGAGGTCATGAGAATGAAGCCCTCATGAATGGTATTAGTGTTCTCATAAAAGAGACCCCAGAGGGATCCCTTGCTCCTTCCACCATGTGAGAACCCAGCAAGAGACAGCCATTTATGAACCAAGTAGCAGGTCCTCACTAGACATTGAATCTGCCAGAGCCTTAATCGTGAACATTCAGCCATCAGAACACTAAGAAATAAATTTATTTTGTTTATAATTCACACAACATATTTTATTTTGGTTATAGCAGCCTGACCAAATTAAGACAGATTCCTTGTTTTTACTGTTTTGGGATATACACCGAGATATGGAATTGCTAGGTCCAGTGGTAATTCTACGTGTAACCTTATGAGAAATCAGCTCCAATTCATTGTTACGCTTATTGAAAATACATAGTATTCTAAGTAAAACAAATTCTCATGATGTTTCACAGTTTGAGGAAACTGCTATTGTTTCCTATGTACATCAAATGTTTTATCATTTAAAATGTGTTCAAGATATCTACTTTGTTTATGTGTTAGTAGCTTTTGATAAATATTAAAATAACTAGCATATGTTCTCATGGTTAGTGGATATTAAACTAATACATTTATTTGATTACATTTAAAATACTTATTTGACTATGATAATATATGGATCCGTTAAGTGATTTTGCTTCCAAACTTATGAATTCTTTAAATTTATTTTAATTTACACTACATTACATAGTAAAATGCTTTTCTAATTTTTTGTACATCTTACATATTATATAGAATCTCTAAATTCTTTCTATATATGATATAAAAGAAATGTTTCTCTTGCTGTCACTCTATACAAATCAACCATTAACTAAAGGAAATCAGAATAAAAGACCACATTCCAAAGGTATGCTTTACATTTGAAGTGGACGATAAAAGGATTGTACAGTGTGTTAAGCCTACTCTATATATCTCTGATTAAATATCTAACAGTCTAGTGTATAAATGCTAATATTTTCATTCAACAAAGGTCTACACGTTTTTCCACGTTTTTTTTTTCTCCATTTTTATATGCTCAAATAAAACTACTTTGATATCAAAACTCCCACAGTATTGGCCTTACCAGTATCTGAATAATAGATTCACTCTTTGAATAGACACATCTTCCTTTTTATTTTTGATGCTTTGATGTTTTCCCAGATTGTTAACCTCACTAACTTTGCCTCTTTATTTCCTATCTTTTATCTTTCATCCTCCACTAATAACTCCATCTGCTGTTCAGTGAACTTGTTAAGTCATAATGATATCTTCTCTCTGTTCCTTATCCTTCTTCTCAGAAAAAAAGTTTTTATCTCTTGTTCTAATATGATTATTTTCTCACATCTAATAGCCATAAGCCTAAAAAATCTTACATAGTACTATTGAGTTTTCAAAGCTTTTTAAATACACATGATAAAAAGGCACTATTTTATTTTGAAACATTTCTCAGTTCTCATTTATTATAAAAGTTTGGATTTATCACATTGATGTTATCTTTTAATTTCTGAGTCTAGACTATGAACATTGACATCAGAGGCAAAGGCAATTTTTGCACTCATACTAATCCTTAAAACATATTCTTATACTCTTTTTGACAAACACACTTTATGAATCACCGGAAGCATTAGCAAGTAAAACATTGTCAAATAAATATTCTAAAAGTCAAAAAAATTATCATTAAGGATGGTTTCACCTACTTATTAATACTATTTTATTTTTTAACCTTGAATTATTTTATGCAAATGTTTTCTTTTTTTAGTCTCTAACAGAGAGATTGTTTCATATAATAGTGTATAATCTAAGAAAAATTCTAATTTTAATACACTTCTAAGTTACTTTCAGAGGAACTATCTTTCTGCTGAAGAGCATGCAGTATTCATTGCCAAGCAAAGAAGATTGCCTTAAAGAGGAAAATTCTTTCAGATACCAATATCACTGTTATAGCAACAAAATATTTCAAAACATATTTGTTCATTGTAAAGTGCTCAAAAAATGTAATTGTTCTATTTCAAGGAGTATCTTCCAAGGTGTCTACATACAAGAGAAAAGTAAACAAGAAAGAAAGATAGAAAAACAAATATATTTTATTTATGTTATTTGCTTTTCTCTTATATATATATGTCACATGGTATCAAATAGATTAATTCCCACTCGAACACCTTAACTATGCAAACTCAATAAAGCTATGTTTGAAAAGTAGTCTATGTTTGCCAAAATATTTCATGAACATTTTTCAGAAAAATTAGATAAATTAATAATTTTCAAACAAGTTATTCTTTAAAATAAGTCAAATAATTTAGCTAATCTGTCATAGATCAGAACATGTTAATTAATTTTTTGTTGAGATGTAATCTTGCTCTGTCACCCAGGCTGGAGTGCAGTGGCGCAATGTCAGTTCACTGCAACCTCCGCCTCCTGGGTTCAAGTGATTCCTTTGCTTCAGCCTCCAGGGTAGCTGGTATTACAGGCACATGCCACCACACCTAGCTAATTTTTGTATTTTTAGTAGAGATGGGGTTTCACTATGTTGGTCAGGCTGGTCTTCAACTCCTGACCTCAAGTGATCTGCCTGCCTCAGCCTTTCTAAGTGCTGGGATTGCAAGCATGAGCCACTGCACCCGGCCTGCTTCTGTTATTTTATAGGCCTTGAGATTTTTGGTTTTGTCCTGCATAATATTACTTAACAGAATATGTATATGTACGTGTGATAGGGGATGTATCTAAAAAGAATGCTGTTGTTTTAAGTAACTATTGCCGCATAACCAACTAATCCAATTTGGAAAGGCTTAAACTAACAATAACTATTTATTTTTACCTTATGTGTTTGCAATGTAGTCAAGGCTTATAGGGAAGGTTCATCTATGCTTTATGTAGTAACAGCTGCAGCAATTTGACTGGAGCTAGTGCATCTGCTTACAAGATGGTCCAGTCATGTGCTCACCACTTGGAGCTGGCTATAGGATAGATGCTTACTTAGCTGGAACTGTGGGCACCACCACCCATTTATGCGTTGTTGAATGGCCTGGATTTTCTCAAAGCATGACAGTAGTTGGGTCCCAAGGATGAGTGCCCTAGGAGAACCATGTGGCAGCTGTATCACTTTCGATGACTTAACCCCAGGAGTCACTTAAAATGTAGTCACATTTTCACCCACATACTGGAGCAGAAAACATAGGCTCCTTATCTCTCACTGAGAGGAGTATCAGCATTAAATTGTATCAAAAACATGAGGTACAGGAGAACTTTTGAGGCCATGGTAGACAATACACCCTGCCACGGATACCTAATATGTGGGAAAATTAACATCTTATTTTCTGATTCTGGCCTAGTTCTCAATTACCTCTTAAAATGCAGTTTTAGGCTGAGATTATTACTATGAATTTGAAACCAGGTGATGTGAGATCAAATCCTGGCCTGTTAAGATAATGGAAGTTGTTAAGTATGATTTCCTTTATTTCTGCCATTTCTCCTCAAATCCCTCCCTAAAGACGTGTACATAGTTTTGTGTGGTTTCTTGTTTGCTTGTTTTTGTGTGTTTATTTGTATTTATCCACACTCTCCTTCACCTTCTTTGCTAAAGGCATTTCTTTCCAACAGGGAATTGCCCTCACTAGAAATTACTTTTATTTTTCCTTTGGAATTTTCACTCTCTCTCTTTTTCTCTACTTGTACCTTCCTTTTAACTTAAAATATATGCAAATTTTCCAGATTAAAAATTGCTATCAAATACAATAATAGTATTATTTGATCTCAATTCTCTCTGTAACAGCCCTATAATTTCTTCAGTTCTCCACTCACATTTTCCAAACTAGGATGCACTCTCTTAATTTTCTTTTCCATTTGCTACCTATCCCAGTCCACTGCACTGTGACGTTGCTTTATTCACTGTATAGAAATCATTTTAGCTAATATCCACGAGGAACCTGTTGCCAAAGCCAATTGATTCTCGTCTTCACTGGGTGTTTCTATTCCATTTGAACTGCAGTTTATTACTTACGTATTTAAACTCTCCCTTCCATTACCTTCCTTGATATCGCACTTGCCTGATTCTCCTTATTTTCTCATCTATCCTCTCATGGTCATTTTTATATGTCCTTCTTTCTCTGCATTCTTTAAATGTGTGCTTACTTGAAGATTATCTTTTTATCCATTTCTTTATTCCTTGATTTTGTTTAAAAAAATGAATCTACTAAAATAATTCAGGGCCAAGCTAGGCACTAAAATTAGAATGGTAAACATCATGTTAATTCCCCTCTGTCAGAAGGCCAACAGAAATACATAAACCAGGCCCCTAAATAACCTTCTTAAAATATAGAGCTGTGGTAAGTGCTATTTTGGAGGAAGGAAATAATTTTATATGAACATATGCAGGAATACCTACTGTCATTTTCCACTTTACGCACTCCCATTACTTTGTAATGGCACCAGCTTTCTCCGGCAAAATCATAGTACCTTCCTTCATCTCTTCCTTTTATTAGAGATTACATCAAAATATTTATTGGAAATATGTTCTTGGCTCTCTCACAGGAAAGTCGAGTTCAACATATTTAACATTTTAATAACATCTTTTGCTAAGCCATAGGCCTGCCTTTCCCATCTGCATCAATAATTTGACCTTCAGACCATCAGGCATAACTTTATGCCTCTCTCTCCCTCTCCACCCTGAATCAAACAGCCCTTTGTTTTTACTTGTTAATTGATTCGTGATTCTGTGCCTTACTTTCATCTCTATTACCTTCCACTGCCATATTTATGGAAGTTATCACTTGAGTATTCTTATGCTAACTTAAAAACTACTTTCTCTGATTGTAGATTTGACCTAGTGAAATTCATCCTCCAATGTCTTCAAGGCAATTTATTTAAAAGTTCAGATTAAGTCACTACTCTCTCTTAAATCCTCAATAGCTTTCCATTATGTGAAGATGAAAGCATAGCCCCTTAATCAGAAATTCAGAGTAGCTGCCACCCACTTGTCCATCCATTGTTACTTCTCTTTACATTTAAACACATTTAGCTAAGTTTACTTCCCTACTCAGAGTTTTCTTTTTTTTTTCCGTCTAGATGTCTTAGATCATGCACGTTTTTACTGCTAGGAAATACTTCTCCCTTTAACTAGACTGCATACACTGTTTTGTTTTGTTTTATGTTCAGACAATTGTAACATAAGCCTCTCCCCAAAACACACATACAAGCTTACTTCAAAATTTATCTTCAAAAATTCTCGTTGCATATCCTACACAATTTACTTTTATATTTTTCTCTTCATCTATTTATGTATATTTATCTCTTTCATGAAGGTGGAGCTCCAAGAGTGTAAAGAATGTGTATGTGTAAAGTTTAAATATACAACCTAAATGATAGGTAGAAGATCGAATATAAGTGTATACAAATAGACAATGACCAGATCACAATGACAATAGAACTCTGATCCATACCTTCTTTAGCCACCAGTTGAAGAAGCCAACCCCACAGTCTGCACCTCTGCAGCAATCAGTTCAGGAAGTCCAAGGTAGACTGTATGCTAATTAACTCAGAGTGATTAGGACTTGTTGACTAACTGTAAGCTTCCTATTTTTTCTCCCAACTTCCAACTCAGGACCAACCAGAGAACTCAAATATGTTTATCCAGCCAATTACATTGAATTTCCAACTTCTACATGACCTGCCTCCAGCTTCTCCATGTCAACCACCTACAATCAGGACACAACTGAGGTCATTTCATTTTATTCTACTACAAATCTTTTCTAGTTTCCTGCCTGCTTTCAAGTCTCTGAAAAATTTAAGTGATTATGATTGATTCCTTTGCTATAAGGAACCCTGAAAACATGTTATTTTCATTTGGGTGATTGTCCTTTACTCCCACAGTGTGCCTGGAGAGTACACCAAGATGCCATCGGTGTTATTTTTTGCCAAGGAACCTGGTCATCAACCGGGTGTGATACACATGGAACTACCAGTTCACTTGCTCCTTACAGCTTGATGCATCTTGACTTTCACAATAAGTCAGCACCAGGTCTGAATTTCGCTCTGTTTGCATGTTGTTCCTTGGCTACTTATTCGTTTGTCAATGCTATAAAGAAATACCCAAGACTGGGTAACTTACAAAGTGCAGAGGTTTAACTGACTCACAGTTCCACACAGCAGGGGAGGCCTCAGGAAACCCACAATCATGGCAGAAGGCACGGCCCATCTTACATGGTGGCAGAAGTGAGTGAATGAGAAAGTGCCACACTTTAAAACTATCAGCTTTCATGACAACTCACTCACTATCATGAAAACAGCATAGAGGAAACTGTCCTCATGATCCAATCACTTTTCACCAGGTGCCTCCCTTGATGTGTAAGTATCACAATTCCAGATGAAATTTGGGTGGTAAAAATCAATATCATAAAATGACCATATTGCCCAAAGTAATTTATAGATTCAATGCTATCCCCATCAAGCTACCCCTGACTTTCTTTACAAAATTGGAAAAACTACTTTAAATTTTATATGGAACCAAAAAAAAGAGCCCGCATAACCCAAACAATCCTAAGGAAAAAAACAAAGCTGGAGGCATCATGCTACCTGACTTCAAACTCTACTACAAGGCTACAGCAACAAAACAGCATGGTACTGGGACCAAAACAGATATATAGACAAGTGAAATAGAAAAGAGGTCTCAGAAATAACACCACACGGATGGATCCAAGATGGCCGTTCAGGAACAGCTCAGGATTGCAGCTCCCAGTGAAAGCGCAGAGGGGGAGTGGATGCCCCATTTTTATTGCCCACAGACTAGGAAATTCCCAGGCAGAGGAGCCCCACGGGTCGCCAGTGTGGCTGTTTCGGCCAGCGTGGCTGTGTAAGCCAGCGGGGCTGTGTCGGCCGGTGTGGTTGCTTTGCCCCGCGTGGCTGCTTTGTCAGCGCCCCAGTGCAGCAGTTCTTCGTACAAAATACACTGGTCCGGGTGCCCTTGTGGCTGGCGATTGGAGCCATGGGAAGTCGCCCATTCATCTGTTTAAAAAGGGGACTGAACAGGGAACCAGGACAGTAGATTCCAGGGCAAAAAAAGTGCCAGGAATCTCAGTGTCGCTGTTTAAGCCAGCACAGTGAGTCACTGCATGGGAAAACACACAGATCCCGGATCCTCTTCAACAGGTGACTGGAACACCAACTTAAAAAAAAAAAAGGCTCTGAGGCAGGAAGCCAGGCAATCAGGCTCAGCTGGTCCCACCCCACAAAAGAACAGCAATCAGAAACTCTCTGGATTGAGAGTTTCACAGCAAGCCCAGCTTAACCCGGGACAGTCCAGCTCTGTGGGGAAGGGGCATCCGCCATTACCGAGGCACTTCGACACTACAGAGGTAGTCAGCCAATGTTGAGGCAGCCCACCGTTGCCAAGGCAACCCACCATTGCTGAGGCAGCCCGCCATTGCCGAGGCAACACAACATTACAGAGAGAGTCTGCCAATACAGAGGTGGGCCACCATTGCCGAGGCAGTTCTAACTACACCCATATAAACAGGACTGCAGGGAAGCTCACTTGGCAGCTGGGTGGAGCCCATAGCAGCTCAGCAAAGCCTCTACAGGCAGACAATGACTAGGCTGCCTCCTTGCTAGGCAAGGCAGCTCTGAAGGAAAAAAAAAGAAGGCAGGAGCACAATGGAAACTCATAAATAAAGCCCTAAATCCCTGGGACAGAGCATCTGGGAACAAAAAGTGGTTTATGAGTTCTGCTGCAGCAGACCTAAACGTACCTGCCCAGCAGCTCTGAATGAACAACGGAGCTCACAGCTCAGCATTTGAGCTCCTATAAAGAACAGACTGTCTCCTCAAGCAGCTCTCTGACCCCTGTATATCCAAAGAGCCACCTCATAAAGGAGAGATCAGACTGACACTTGGTGGGTATCCTTCTGGGACAAAGATAGCAGAAGAAGAAAACTGGCAACAACCCTTACTGTTCTGCAGCTGCTGCAGGTGATCCCCAGGCAAGCAGGGCCTGGAGTGAACCTCAGCAGACCTACAGCAGAGGGGCCAGACTGTTAGAAGGAAAACTAAGAAACAGAAATAATCTCATCATCAACAAACAGAACGCCCACTCAGAGATCCAATCTGAAAGCCAGCAACTACAAAGACGACAGGTGGATAAACCCATAAAGATGGGAAGAAACCAGCGCAAAAAGGATGAAAACACCCAAAACCAGAACAACTCTCCTCCTACAAGGGATCACAACTCCTTATCAGCAAGGGAAAAAGGTTGGATGGAGAACGAGTGTGATGAAATAACAGAATCAGACTTCAGAAGGTGGGTAGTAAGAAACTTCTGTGAACTAAAAGAACATGTTCTAACCCAATGCAAAGAAACTAAGAACCTTGAAAAAAGATTTGACAAAATGCTAAGGAGAATGGACAAAATAGGAAGGAATATAAGTGAATTGCTGGAGCTAAAAAACACAATACGAGAACTTCATGAAACATGCACAAGTTTAAATAGCCAAACTGACCAAGAAGAAGACAGGATATCAGAGGTTGAAGATCAACTCAATGAAATAAAACGGGAAGGCAAGAATAGAGAAAAAAGCGTAAAAAGGAATGAACAAAGTGTCCAAGAAATGTGGGACTATGTGAAAAGACCTAATTTATGTTTGATAGGCGTACCTGAATGTGATGAAGAGAATGAATCCAAGCTGAAAAATACTCTTCAGGATATTATCCAGGTAAACTTCCCCAACCTAGCAAGGCAGGCCAATATTCAAGTCCAGGAAATACAGAGAACACCACAAAGATATTCCTCAAGAAGAGCAACCCCAAGGAACATAATCATCAGATTCACCAGGGTTGAAATGAAGGAGAAAATATTAAGGACAGCCACAGAGAAAGATCGGGTTACCCACAAAGTGAAGCCCATCAGACTCACAGCAGATCTCTCAGCAGAAACCCTACAAGCCAGAAGAGAGTGGGGGCCAATATTCAACATCCTTAAAGAAAAGAACTTTCAACCCAGAATCTCCTATCCAGCCAAACTAAGCTTCATAAGTGAAGGAAAAATAAAATCCTTTGTGAACATGCAAGTACTCAGAGATTTCATCACCACCAGGCCTGCTTTACAAGAGCTCCTGAAAGAGGCTCTAAACATATAAAAGAACAACCAGTACCAGCCACTCCAAAAACATTCCAAATGGTAAAGAGAATCAATACAATGAAGAATCTGCATCAACTAAGGTGCAAAACAGCCAGCTAGCACCAAAATGGCAGTATCAAATTCACACATAACAATATTAACCCTAAATGTAAATGGACTAAATGCCCAAATCAAAAGACACAGACTGGCAAATTGGATAAAAAGACAAAACCCATCGGCGTGCTGTATCCAGGAAACCCATCTCACATGCAAGGATACACAAAGGCTCAAAATAAAGGGGTGGAGGAAGATTTACCAAGCAAATGGAGAGCAAAAAAAAGCAGGAGTTGCAATTCTCATCTCTGATAAATTAGACTTTAAAGCAACAAAGATCAAAAGAGACAAAGAAGGATATTACATAATGGTAAAAGGATCATTGCAACAAGAAGAGCTAACGATCCTAAATATATACGCACCCAATACAGGAGCACCCAGATACATAAGGCAAGTTCTTAATGACTTACAAAGAGACTTAGACTCCCACACAATAATAGCGAGAGACTTTAACACCCCATTGTCAATATTAGACAGATCAACCAGACAGAAAATTAACAAGGATATCCAGGACTTGAACTCAGACCTGGACCAAGCAAACCTAATAGACATTTACAGAACTCTCCACCCCAAATCCACAGAATATACATTCTTCTCAGCACCGCATCACACCTACTCTAAAACTGCCCACATAATTGGAAATAAATCACTCCTCAGCAAATGCAAAAGAAGGGAAATCATAACAAACAGTCTCTCAGACCACAGTGCAATCAAGCTAGAACTCAGAATTCAAAAACTAACCCAGAACCGAAAAGCTTCTTGGAAACTGAACAAGTTGCTCTTGAATGTTGACTGGATAAACAATGAAATGAAGGCAGAAGTAAAGATGTTCTTCGAAACCAACAAGTATGAAGACACAACATACCAGAATCTCTGGGACACATTAAAAGCAGTCTCTAGAGGAAAATATATAGCAATAAGTGCTCACATGAGTAGCAAGGAGAGATCAAAAATTGAAACCCTATCGTTAAAATTGAAAGAGCTAGAGGGGCAAGATCAAAAAAACTCAAAACTTAGCAGAAGACAAGAAATAGCTAAGATCAGAGCAGAACTGAAGGAGATAGAGACACAAAAAACCCTTCAAAAACTCAATAAATTCAGGAGCTGGTTTTCTGAAAAGATCAACAAAATAGAC
>NW_022437007.1:4230676-4275345 GCF_009761245.1 Sapajus apella | reverse complement strand
AAACCCTGAACAGACCCATAACAAGGTCTGAAGTTGAGGCAGCAGTTAAGAGCTTACCACCCAAAAAAAGCCCGGGTCCAGACGGGTTCACAGCCGAATTCTACCAGACATACAAAGAGGAGCTGTTACTATTCCTTCTGAAACTACTCCAAACAATACAAAAAGAGGGAATTCTTCCCAAATCATTTTATGAGACCAACATCATCCTGATACTAAAACCAGGAAGAGATTCAACAAGAAAAGAAAACTTCAGGCCAATATCCATGATGAACATAGATGCAAAAATCTTCAATAAAATACTGACAAGCCGATTGCAACAGCACATCAAAAAGCTTATCCACCATGATCAAGTAGGCTTCAACCCAGGGATGCAAGCCTGGTTCAACATACGCAAGTCTATAAACGTAATTCACCACATAAACAGAACCAAAGATAAAAACCACATGATTATCTCAATGGATGCAGTTTGCAAATATTTTCTCCCATTTGCAAGATTGCCTTTCTTTACTTTTCTTTTTCTTTCCTTCTTTCTTTTTTTTTTGCTGTTCAATTTCTTTTTAGTTTGATGTAGTCCCACTTGTCTGTTTTTGCTTGCATTTCCTGTAATTTTAGTGTCATATCTAAGAAAACATAGCTAAGACCAATATTAAGACACTTTTCCCTATATTTTATCTAGGAGTTTTAACAGTTTCATGACTTACAGTTAAGGCTTCAATTCATTTCTGTTGACTCCAACTGGCGAATAAGTGTCCAATTTCATAATTTTGCAGGTGGCTATCCAGTTACCCTAACATCATTTTCTGATGAAACTATTCTTTCTACATAGTGTGTCTTGACATTCTTGTTGAAGATAAACTGATGGTAAATCAGGAGATTTATGTCTGTGCTCTTTATTCTGTTCCATTGGTTTATATGGCTTTCTCAATACCTGTACCATTCTGTTTTAATTATTGTAGTTTTTGTAATATATTTTGGAAAAAAAAACAAAGAAGTGTGGAAAGTGGGATGCTTCTAACCTTGCTTTTTTTTTTTTTTTTCCCCAAAATTTTTAGGCTATTCTGGCTTTCACAGGGAGTTCCATATGAATTTTAGAACTGTTCCTTCTATTTCTACAAAAAATGACATGGGGATTTTGTTAGAGATTGAATTGAATCTATAGATAACTGTGGGTAGTATGCACCTCTTAATGATATTTTCTTTTTGTCCACAAACATGAAATGTATTTCAGTCTATTTGTGTTTCATTTCTTCCATCAGTTTTATAGTTTTTGGTGTAAAGGTCTTCCACCTTCTTGGTTATGTTTACTCTTAAGTATTTTTTTCTTTTTTGAAGCTATTATAAATGGGATTGCTTTGGATAAAATATTTGCAAACCACTTATTTGATAAGGAATAAATATTCAAAAGATATTTGAAAACATCCTAAAACTTAATGAAAAAGACACATAACCTAATTACAAAATGATCAAAATCTTGAATAGATTATTTCTCCAAAGAACACACACAAATGGCCAACATGGGTATGAAAAAATGCTCAAGATCGCTAATCATCAGGACTTACAGACAAAACCACAGTGAGGTATCTCACACCTATTAAGGTGGCTACTACAAAAAAAAGGCAAGTGTCAATGAAGATGTAGAGAAATCGGAACTCTTATCCACGGTTGGTGGGAATGTAAAATGATGAAGTCATCATGGAAAACAACATGGAGGCTTCTACAAAAAACTAAAAGCAGAACTGCTCTATGATCCAGCAATTCCTGTTCTGATTACATATCCAAGATAATTATAATTAGGGTTTTGAACAGATACCTACACTTTCAATTTCTTAGTTATTCATGATTGATAATCTGGAAACAACTCAAATGTTCACCAATAGATGAATGGATAAAGAAAACACAACATATACCTATAGCAAACTATTATTATTCTATCTTAATAAAGAAGGAAATTATATATATGGATAAATCTAAAGAACATTATGTTAATTGAAATTAGCCAACAACAGAACAACAAATACTTACGTGAGATATCTGAAATATTCAAACTCTTAGAAGCAGAGAATAGAATGATGATTGCTAAGAGCTGAAGGCAGAGAGAAATGAGGTACTGTTGCCTAATGCATATCAAGTTTCAATTATGCAAGATGAATAAGTACCACAGACTTGTACAACATAATGCCTGTGTTCTATTGGTCTTTATGTCTTGCTTAATGCTAGCATCCTTCTCTTTTAATTGTAGCTCTGTGATATATTTGGAAAAAAGAAAGTGTGATGCCTTCAGCTATTCTTTTCTTTCTCAAGATTGCTTTGGCTATTCTGGCTCTTTGTTCATTGCATATGAGTTTCAGGATTTAACAGTATGGTGTTGTCCAATTAAAAACATAAAAAACATATTTCATGTTAGGTGTTCTCATCACTAACACACACAAACAGGCACATTCACACACACACACACACAAACACACACACACACACACGCAAAGGGCACAAGAGAACTTTTGTAGGTGATGGATGCTGATCATGGCATCATTGATGTGTGTATTTGTCTAATGTATACATCAATGATGTACACATTAAATATGTACCGAGTATGTATCAATTATATCTCAAAAAAAAGCTGTTAAAATCAATTAGTCGTATCTGTGAAGATCTAGTTCTAAAATTTCTGAATTCTCCATTTATTTTCATTATCAAATATATATTTCTCTGTCAACACTAGAATGCATTGATTATTTCAGTTTTGCAGGACATATTGAGATAAGCTTAATGTAAGTCTTCTAATTGCGTACTTATTTTCATCATTGTTTTTGCTGTATTCTAAGCTCTTTGCATAGCCATTTTAGAATGAGCATAATAATCTATCTTAAGAAGCCTATGAGGATTTTAATTAGGCTGGCATCAAATCTATGGAAATTTTTAGCAAGAATAGACATGTTAACAATATTAAATCTTCTAATAAATTTACATATTATATATTTAAAATTGTTTTGTTGTTCTTTTATATTAGATTTTGTAGTATTCAACATAGAAGGTTTACATATTTTATTAAGTAAATCGCTAAATACTTTCTGAGATTTTGTGCCATTGTAAATTATATTTTTAAAGCTACAGTTTTCAGTAATTCAATGTCAGTAAATATAAACACAATTTCATCTTATATGAAGAATTTGTACCTTGTAATTGCTAAATTTACTTATTTGTGCTAGTAAAAATTTTGGTAGCATATTTCAGATTTTCTATATAAAATCATATTAAGGGCAAATAGGTAACACTTTTTATTTATCTCTTTTAAAGCTTTATGGTTTTTTTTTTGTGTGTGTGTGTTATATACTGGCTATGACCTCCAATCGCATAATGAATGTAGCGATAAGCATAGACAGCTTTGTGCTCTCTCCATCATAAAGGAAAACATTCCATCTCTCACTATTAAGCAAGATGCTGTGTTTTTGATAAATGTCTGCATCAGGTTAAGCCTTCTGAGGAGCAGAAGTCAAAAAGCATTAGATATGCAGAAGATTAAACATGCAAGAGATTTTCAGGAAAATGTATCTGGGAATGACAGATCCTGAATCTTCATTAGGCTTACTTTCCACTCTCTAGAGTACATGGTCATACCAAAGCCTGTCATAAAAGAGCCATCATCACTGTTCTGCCTGATCAACATGCTAAAATCAATGTAATAAATTAATATAATAGTCTATAAAATGTGCACACAAAGATTTCTTTAGACTATATATGCCAAAGTGCTAGAAAATAAACAGCTTTAGACAAATCTAAATAAATATTGTTGTTTGTCTCATGCAAATATTGACTGCTCCTTACACTCTTTTATATGATTATTATAGAAAATAACGCATTTGCCAAACCGATACCTATATGCCCATGTACTTAAAGCTGTACTCACCATCTCCAGTTGTAGTATGATATTGAATATAGCAACTGTAATGGGAGCCACAAACGGTTGAATTGACAGTAGCCTACAGAAATGCCCCAGAATCCAACCATTATTGAAGGGGACAAACTGGAGAATTAAACAGAGATATAATGGGAACTGAAATCCCTGGGTCTTTCAGCTCTATAAAGGTAGCACTAATATCCATATTTCCAGCTCGGGAGTGTTAAAATATTTTAAATGTACTAACTTTGGATAGGAGGTAGTTTCTGAGGTTTTACTTTGAACATTTTTTATTCTGTACTTTGTTCTCTTACATAAAAATCCCAGTGTTGGAGTTACTCCAAATTTCAAATATGTCATTACCATTTATGCTCTGAAAGTGCGAGGAAAATGCTATTGGGTAAATCTATGAATCTACTTGAACCACGATAAGCTAGGACCCAGTTTATTACCTGGCTTCTATAAATGTACACTCTAACAAAGAATTATTGCTCAGGGCAAAGTTAATTCAAACCCTTTATCAAACCATCCTAAAAATGCTTGAGTATATGCTTTCTTCAGTATACAGTGACCTAAATAAACGACTATAGGTTCTATTGGGGACGAAGTGTGAAATCATTACATTCTATACTTGCTCTGATGTTGCAGGGTCTTCCTCCTAGGGACCCAGACCAATTCAGTTAACACGTTATGGGTCTTAAAATTAGCTCAGGTCCAGGGCCTGAGCAAGACATATGTCTGTTATAGGAACAACCTCTTGGGGCCACCCACTCCATCATTTCTCCTTCTTTGGATTGCAGATAGTAAGTGACATTCTCATTGGTTGCCCATGGGGTTTGCATCTACCTACAGACACCATGTTGTATCAGCCATTTCCACAATTTCCTATATGTCGTGACCCCTGAACAGCCTTCATTCTTGACAGTCATTATTGAGACTGCAGGTTCCTAACTTAGGGAATTTAAGCACTGCCACCTGACCTTTATCATTATTTCATGGCTCCATGATTCCCACGGCTATTAATGGATGAAGCTTAGCCCTAACCTGCCTGGAAAATCCATCATTGACTATTGTAGAAATTACGGTATCCTCTTACTCACATAAACACAATAGTATTAGTGGTTGGTGTTTACTCTTGGCCCTTCCAAAAAACATCAGGTCCTGGATGAGTTTTCTGAGCTCAAGTAAAACATCCATTTCAGCATGTCTATTTCCCATTTTTTTATGCCATCTGTCAGGCTTTTAAAATTTTTTCATCCTGGGCCCTAACTTTCTCCTGGCTTCTGAGATCCATGCTAGGGGCACGTCTGCCCATCTTTTATGGTCCCTGCCAGGGTGTGTAATATTAAAATAGTACCTCAAGTCAATAAATTCTTGATTATCCAGTCTTATGTTCCAATGCGGTCATAAACCCTCCAAGTTAAATCCCAGGGGTACACTCCTGAATTCTGACATACATGCTAGCTAATTCTTAAGCCCTTTGTTGTATATACAATTTTTAAATTCATCAAGCCAAACATATTCAAAGCTGGGCTATACTGAAATCTTACCCTTTATTTCCACCTATCATCCGAGAGAGATGAGAGCACCTCCTTAAGTAGGCGCTTTTTGTCTCTATTGGAGAGGATGGAATTGGGGCTTTATCAGTTATTTTCTTCACTGGGAAATGCTAAGCTCTTTCTTAGAATTCTTGGGTCTCCTTTAAAACCCCTGCAGACCTTTTTAAGCAAGTTTGCACACTCAAAGTCCTTAGTATTATATACTCAAATGTCTCCATCAAGTGTTTTAGGAACACAGGTTGAACTTATGAAATAGAATTACGGACTTGCCTTTATTGAAGATTTAAATGGGAATTTCAGCATCCTATCTGGCCTGAGTTTACCCTTTAGTTGTGTACTCACTCACACTGAAGGAGATAAAGCCTTCTCTATAAGCCTGCAAAAGAAGCTCTCTAGTGTTTACACTTCGGCTTTAGCTGCTTCTTAACCACTCTCAGTTTCACTTTATTTTTATGCATGGAGTTTTACAACTTAGTAATTATCAGCCAACTGATAGAAGTTCCTTTTTTCCAACTTTCCACATCTCCCTGTATCTTTCAGAATCAAAGTCATTTTCCAAGGTCACTGCTGGGGTAGTTATTACTAAGTTCCCCTGCACTTACTAACAAGTGCAGGTAAACTTGCATGCAATAGTGTGGAGTTAGAAACACTAATGTGAAGGTCTGGGTATTTGAGATACATGGGAAGAGCAGTACCAACAGTGACAATGGCATTGACTTGTCATAACTAAGTTGTGAAAATTCATTGCAAAAGACTAAAGCAAAACAGATTGGTTAATAAGCAGCGAAAGCCTACATGTTAAAGCAAGAGACCTACTTTTGTAGCTTTAGTAAGTGACTTGCCACTTTGTTCTAGCATCTTTTCATATTTTTTGTAACACTTTAATCCTCTGCCAGTTGGTGAATCTTCTAGTTCCTAAACTCTCTGTAACATTGATTTCCTTGGGCCCTCCTGTACTTGGACTCTTAGAGGAGAAGATGCTGAGATACAATTTGACGTGCAGCAGACATCTTGAGAAAATGTTTATGAATGATAATGGAGGGAACAGGAATAGGCAGGGTGAAATTCTAGACTGTGATAGTATGGATCTAACATTTATGAAGGGAGGAAAAGAATGAAAGGAAAAAAAGAACTTCAAACTGAAGTTCAGTTCTGAGAAATTGTTGGCCAGACCAATGGAAAGTCCCTGTCCATTGGAAGAATCCAATATTAATCAGGAGTGACCAAGTTCTAGTACCCTGTCATGAGCTGGGAAACTCGTGAAAAAAAGTCATTTTCCACTATTCCTTCTCTGGGCTTTATTTCTCTGTGCCTAGGTTCATATCCTGCCTAGGAAAAAGTTCAGAGTGATTGGAGAGGACACTGTTTCTTTTCTTTTAAGGATCCTCATCCTGTACTCTCTTTTCTAATGCCGTAAAACGATTTATAGCTTGTCTCAAGCTTTGTAACTGTTTACAGCATAAGGATGAGATTAACACACTGCTTAATCAGGAATAATCCAGATTCCATTCATAAATGCTTGTACTATTTTAACAGATGCTTAAATATGTAGTGATAAACACATCTAAATTTAGGAAAAGAAAAGTGATAAATGCATATATAAAATGAATATAAATGACTCTCCAAAATGCAAGGAAGGCAATTTTCATATATGACTTGTGGACTCATTCAACTGGAATTGCTAGAAACAAAATTCTACAATTTATTCTGCTAGTCTAGTCATGTGAATTATACCTGTAAATATTCTCCCTCATCTTTATCTTCTTGTTGATCTATGTAACTCAGGTTTTCATGACCTCTTTTCAGTAACCCTACAATGCATAGTAAGTTGTTTTGACTTGTGGCACACTTTAGTGTGCCTTCACAATGCTAACAAAAAGTAGAAACGTAAAACTCTGTTAATCCTTCTTTTCCAAATTTCCATATCATCCTATATGAGAAGCCATACTCCAAACTATTACATACAAGTTAATTTATGATCTATCTCCTGTCCTATTATGTCTTATTAAGAAATTATTAAACTACTTAAAAATTATCATATATTTTTAGTAATTGGCTCTCCTTCATACTTTTCTCTGTCAACTTTCATTTTAGAATCAGGGATAGGGTACCTCTGAAGGTTAGTTACAAAGGTATATTGTGTGATGTTGAGGTTGGGGTGTAACTTTCACCCTAGTACTGAGCATAGTACCCAACAGGTAGCTTTTCAGCCCTTGCTCCTCTTCCTCCCACTTCCCTCTAGTAGCCCCCAGTGTGTATTATTGTCATCTCTATGTCAATGTGTATCCAATATTTAGCTTCCACTTATAATAAAGAACATGCAATATTGGGTTTTCTGTTTCTACATGAATTCGCTTAGGATAATTAAATTATCTCCAGCTGCATGTATGTTGCTGCAAAGGACATGATTTCATTTTTTCTCGCTGTGTAGTATTCCATGGTGTATATGTATCACATTTTATTTATTCAATTAACTATTGATCCAATTGAGACAGATTGATCCATATCTTTGCTATTGTGAACATTGCTTCAATGAATATATACAGCATATTTTTCAGAGTAGAACAATTTATTTTCTACAAAGAATAAGATTACTATGTTGAACTGTAATAAAATTACTGAGGTGAATGGTAGTTCACTTTAAGTTCGTTGAGATATCTTCAAACTGCCTTTGACAAAAGACTTATATCCATAATCTACAAGGAACCCAAACACTCAGCAAGCAAGAAACATAACTCTATTTAAAAGTAGACAAAGATGTGAACATATACTTCTCAAAAGAAGATACATAAGTGTCCAATAAACATAAGAAAATACTCATCATCACTAATCATCACAGAAATGAGTGAGATACTCTTCACGCCAGTTAGAATGACTTTTGTTAAAAAGTCAAAAAATAACAGATATTGGCGAGGCTATGGAGAAAATGGAACACTAATACATTGTTGGTGAGAATGTAAATTAGTCCACCCCCCATGGATAGCTGCTTGCAGATTTCTCAAAGAAGTAAGAGTTGGACTACTATTTGACTCAGCAATCCCATTGTATATATACAAGGAAAATAAATGGTTACACTGAAAAACATATATGCACTCATATACTCATTGGAGTGCTATTCACAAGAGCAAAAACATGGAGTCAACCTTCACACTTCCCACATGTTTTTTCCTATGCCAGGAATGATCCATCTCCATCCCCAACCTCAATTTTTTGCTTGACTAACACCTACTGACTCAACTATATAAGCTTAGGCACCCATGAACCTCCTTAAATGATGAAAGTGTTCCCATAGAACTCTGTTTATTCCTATTATAGCCAATGCTACTGCATTCATTTCATTGTATGTAATTGTTAACTTGTCTATCTCTTCCTTTAGACTGTGGAAAGTTTGAAAAGATTATTTATTCCCTTCGTCTAGATCTATAAGAGCTTATTAGTATCTGAGACATAGTTGTTTGACAATATTTATGAAATAAGTAAATACAAATTATTAAAATAATTAGTATTAAAATTAATTATTCAAAATGTTGACATTGTCACATATCTTGAAATCCAGTGTCCCTTTGGGTATTTCAAAAATAAAATCCACATTTTTTAATTTGATGCTATCATGGGCCTTAAGTGAGCTATGATGGTACTTTATTATAGAACACTATAAGTAGAGAAGTGGAATTCTACCTCAACCTTATGTTCCCAAATTTTACTTTTATAAGAAATCAAATAAGACTTACACTTCCAGCAAGACTTTTTGAATAAAATTTTGATAAAGAATATGTATTTAAATTTGATATACTAAGTTTATTCCCATTTGTCTACAATTCATTTATTTAATCTTCCATCTAGAAAAGATAGTTATAAATGACTTTAATAATATATATGTCTCCCTGTCATTTTTGTTTGAGAGTCAAGAAGAAAATAGAAAGTAATAAATATATCACAGTGAAACTTTTAGATAGGATAAAATTGCCCCTTGGCTTGTTAATATTTATAAATGTAATCTCTTTTAGAATGACATAGACTCCTAGGAATTTGGAAAATGCCTTGCTTTACTTTTACTTTAAACCCCCTGGCAACCATGTAACACATTGTCTTGATTGATGAACTTGATTTCCCCAAAAAAGTTATATGTAAACCTGGATACTAGTTAACCAGAATGAATATAAATGACTCTCTAAAATGCAAGGAAGGCAATTTTCATATATAACTTGTGGACTCATTCAACTGGAATTGCTAGAACTAGAATTCTACAATTTACTCTGCTAGTCTAGTCATGTGAATTATACCTGTAAATATTCTTCCTCATCTTTATCTTCTTGTTGATCTATGTAGCTCAGGTTTTCATGACCTCTTTTCAGTAACCCTACAATGCATAGTAAGTTGTTTTGACTTGTGGCACACTTTAGTGTGCCTTCACAATGCTAACGAAAAGTAGAAATGTAAAACTCTGTTAATCCTTCCTTTCTAAATTTTCATAGCATCCTATATGGAAAGCCATACTCCAAAGTATTACATACAAGTTAATTTATGATCTATCTCCTGTCCTATTATGTCTCATTAAGAAATTATTAAAGTATTTAAAAATTATTATATATTTTTAGTAATTGGCTAAACAAACTAATGTACTGTGTAATTTTCAGTGAGGTATTATAGCCTAGTGCCTGCTGTCCTTTCTTGTGGCCTAAGCCTCCCCAGAAGCTGTTTACTGATCATGCCAAAACAGCCATTGGATAGTAATATACTCTTAGCTCTACCAGTCAAATGACCTCTCCTCAGGCTTGAAATCTTAAACAGATGATTCAAGACTAGAAAAAGCCATTAATACTCATTTATCTTATCATAAATGTCCTAATGTTTCTGACATTATGACTTTTCCTAGAGTTTAGCTTGAGTAGCACACCAGAACTCCCTCTGTTTTGCTCCATTTTCAAAATTGCCATCTTCTCATTTTTACAAGCTCTTAGTACTCCTATAGCAAATTTCATTACTTCCAACAATATCCAGGTTTGTTTTGCTTATTTTTAACCAAGAATACTAACTGATAAAGAAATTTCTTCTTGAGAAGGGCTTGCAGACAATGAAAAGCCAGGAAAACATAGTATTTGGAATTAGTTCCTTAGCCAGGAAGGGGAAAAAGGCATTCACATTCCAGGAACAGACTTATAGAAATGTGTAGTGAAATAACTAATTCATTGACAGCTGCAGATGCAAGGAAACAGGGGACAAACCTCTTGGCAAAGCAGTTAACTATTAAAATAAAACACTCCGAGATCTTGCAAAAATGGCTGTGTCTGATAATTGGTCATCATTCAATACAGAAGAATGACAAATTCAAATACCTAATTTCTCATTTCAGAGAAATTTAATCTGTATAACCTGTAGCAGTTGAATCCCTTGATCCAGAATTAGATTATTAGTAGAATGTTAAATTTCCTTGAGATTTGGAATGGATGACCAAGAATACAGTCTGATCTGGGGCTAGTAAAGCTAAGAATTCATGTAGATTGTGCCCTGTTCATTCTATTAAGCTGTAATAAAACTGAGGGTCATGTCTTAATGAGAAGGTAAGAAAATAATAGCTAAGAGAAACTGTGAGCTTCTAAACAATTGATAGCACAAGTCTAGTATCTATGAAATCAAATTCTACTTTATATTCTATGTCTGTTGTAGGCCAATGGAATCTCTATAAAAATATTGTACCAGAATATTATAATTATATGTTTACTTCTCAATGCAGAAATTGAAACATTCAAATATTCTGTGATGGTCCTGATTACATCTTATTTTTATAGATGCGTGTTTGAGTACTGAAAACAAAACTTAAAATTTGATTCTACAGGTTGTGTTAGTTGAGTTTATAACTTTGCTTGCTCACTGATGTGAATATTAGGGTATTGGTTAGGGAATGACAATGCTCTTTTTCATTAGGACAATATTGTTTAGAACAATATGGAAGTTTACCAAATCTTAAAGCACAAAGAACAGCTTTCAATGACCATCCTCTGTCTTTCCAGGCTGTTACTTTTTGGATTAAAAAGTGTTGACTCATTTTCCTAAGTAAAGTTAATGATAATATATGAGATAGGTAACTAAAATCAGATGCTAGCACTTTGCAAGGAAGCACTGCAAAATTCCTATTTAGTTAAATAATTGACTTTTTTATTTTTTTGAGACAGATTCTTATTCTGTCACCCAGGCTGGAGCGCAGTAGTGTGATCTCTGCTCACTTCAACCTCCATCTCCCACCTGCCAGGCTCAAGAGATTCTTATGCCTCAGCCTCCCAAGTAGCTGGGATTGCAGGCTTGCACCACTGCACCAGACTACTTTTTGTATTTTCAATAGAGATGGGGTTTTGCCATGTTGTCCAGGATAGTCTCGAACTCCTGGCCTCAAGTGATCTGCCTTACTAGTCCTCCCAAAGTTCTGAGATAGGCATAAGCCATCACGCTAGGCCGGCTCCTAATTTTCTATCAGTATGTATCTTAAGAATAGTTTTGGTAGTGAATTTCAGGGGACTTCACTGAGAAAGAAAGCTTAATTTTAGTTTTCAATGATGTCTCAAGTGCATACACTTTGTAAGGCTCTGCATTTAACGCATCAAGTCCTGCAGTTGGGTTTGGATGACCTAATGATTTTTTTTTTGTATTGCTTATGTAACCTGAAACACAACACTTCATCCTGACAACAGATATTCTCTGATCTTATGAGGATTTATAGTCCTCAAAGCTGACTACAAATTAGCAACACCTAGAAGTTTAAAAACAATGATTCTGCATTGCATTTCTGAGATTCTGATTTATTTTTTCAGGCATGGGTCCTAGAAATTTATTTGTCCTATATTTTGTTTCTTCTATCTGCTTCCATGTTCTTTTAACATGTTCTTACCATTCTTTCCAAGCTCCCTTTCCTTCGGGAATAAGATATTCCGGGATCACTCTATTTCTTTCTGGAACAACAAAATATTCCAGGCATGGAATCAGCTCTTTCGCCAAACAGCCCTGCTTTCCTTTAGCGGAAAATCATATTTAGAAACCCAATGGCCACTAGGTGTTCTCATGATTCTGAATTTTCCTACCTGCAAGCATTCACAGTGAGGGGAAATATATTTCTAGTTGTTAGATCTAGACAGATGATAAAGAATATATAGACATATAGATACAGATATATAGAAAAATCATATTTATCAACCAAGATATGATTGATAGGCATTCTTATACTACTAGATGTTGCTGTCCCCAGGAAGAAACTAGTCTACATATATAGAAATATATAGATTTATGGATACGTAGGATTTAGACACATACTTCCCAAATGAATACTTATATCTACTATATATAATTTGCTGTCCCCAGGAAGAAACTAATCTACATATATAGAAATATATAGATTTATAGTATGTAGATAGAAATAGAGGTATAGGATTTAGACACATACTTCCCAAATGCATACTTACATCTACATCTAAATTTATTTATCTATCTATCTCTATCTGTCTAATCTATCTATAAATGAACAGAAGTTCATACTGATAACTTTTTGTTTTGAGATGGAGTTTCACTCTTGTTGCCTAGGCTGCAGTGCAATGGCATGATCTTAGCTCACTGCAACCTCTGCCTCCCAGGTTTGAGTGATTCTCCTGCCTCAGAATCCTGGATAGCTGGGATTACAGGTGTCCACCACAATCCCCAACTAATTTTTTTTTATTTTTAGTAGAGACAGGTTTTCACCTTGTTGGCCAGGCTGGTCTAGAACTTCTGACCTCAAGTTATCTGCCCTCCTGGACCTCCCAAGGTGCTGGGATTACAGGCATGATTCACTACACCTGACCTCATAGTGATAACTTAATTTCAATTCCACAACACAGGTTTTATGCTAGTTTCCACATACCTATAAATCTTTTATCTAATAGTAAGAAGCCTGATTCTCATCTTTAATGTATTCAGAAATTTGCTGAATTCTCCTGTATGTAATGAACCTCCCAACCACACCAGGACACTGCTTTACTCTTGTCCTTCACCAAATTGCCTGGACTGCATCTAACTTCAAGCATAACAATTAGCAGAAATTTGACTCTAACACTGTAAGTCTTCAGAGATGGTTGGATAGTCTGAATTTTTTGACCTATTGAGAATATTGACCATAATAAATTACCATAAAACCAAATGAAAGTTCAACTTTCTAAGGACTTTGTGTTTTGAAATAATAATAGGAATAATAATTAACTGTATACCTGGTGAGAAAATCTAAATTTGAGTCATCACAGTGGAGAATGTCTCTAATTCCCAATCAGTTTATAAGCATAAAGGTCTGTGAACAGAAGGACAGCTGGTTAGGGAGGGGCCTGATGTAGCACAAGAGGACCAACCTGAGAATGTTGCTTTTAGGAATCGTTCTATTACTAACAACAGGCAAAGCTGTCACCCAAAGTCGAAGGAGATATCAAGTACCAAATCTGAGCTAACACAAATTCCCTGATGCCCAGAACAACACTAGGGTCTACTAGAAGGGATTTATTTTATGAATGGAGTAATCTCATTCATTAATTCAGGTCAACAAACTAGAGCCCATGGGCCAAATCTGGCCCATGATTTATTTTTGTACAACTTGCAAGGTGACAATAGTATTTAACATTTTAATTTTTTTAAGAGGATGAAGAAGAAATGAAGATATATTAGAGATCACTTGAGGCCTGAAAAGCCTAAAATCTTTACTATTTGGCAATTTATTAAAAAAAAAAAAAAGTTGACTAACCCTGCTATTTAACCAGTATATACTTTTCCCGGGTGTTTGAGAAAGCACAAGGAAAATTTTGCATTATGTCTAGTAGGACAGCAAAATCTATTGAATGTTTATGCCTGGTTTCTGGTTGTATATGTAACCTTAGTAACGTGGTAGGATCCCAATATTTTCATATTCCATTAAGAAAAGACAACTATAGAAGTGGCTGACTAAAATCAGTACACTGCTTAAGAGGGATTGACTGAATAATTGACTATTAAATATCTGTACATCTACATATGTATATCTTTATCTGAATATGCAGCTGACACAGAAAGGCACATAATAAATGTTAGCCATTATTTTTATCCCTCGCTTTCCAAATCTTTATTTCTTCCTATTTATAAACTGTTTCTACTCAATCCTTGCTGATTATATGAGATCTTAATAAATCCGTTGATTTACATTGCATGTTAATAAGGAATTTTATCTATTAAATGATCATTGCTTAGGTATTTGTTCTTACATTTAGATTTTAAAATTAGAGTCTTTGGAGAAGCCACAGTGCTCAGTCAGCCTACATTGCAATGCTATAGTGTGAGGTATAATGTTTTCATGGTGTATGTTTGTCTGTGGTAGTTACTAGTGGGACACAGGTAACAGCTATGTAAAAAATTTGTCCAGCAAAATTATCTGTTAAGAATTTTTTTTTTTTTTTTACATTTTGTTATTGAGGCAGAGTGAAAGAGATGATATGAAATGTAGTAGATTTTTTGAAATATACTATTATATATATATACATTCCTAATAAAAAAAAAGTGTTTATTTGAAATATAAGAAAGGCACTTTTCACACTTTTCTTTCTGTACATAAAAAGGGACAGAAGTCCTAAAACGGAATCATCTTAGCTGGAGCTACACAGTGGCCAGAATTGAGAAGCTTCCATCTTTAACATTTGTAGTACACACCATAAATTCTCTATACGCATATAGTCCTTTTGCATCACTGATATCACTCGCTTTTATCTTCACACTGTCATTTTTAAAGCTTGAAGTGAAAGACCATTTCTTACATTTTAGTCTTCATAAATTTAGAACTTGGGCATAAGACATTTCAGCCTTAAAGTTCCAAGTGGTCTTAGAGTCAACACGTAAAAAACTGTGCAACTAAGAGTGCTATTTTATGAGTTTAAAGGCATTTACTTGCCTTTGATAAAATTATAAATGTTTCATTCCTCAGGATATATATCGCAAAATAAAATATACAGTTTTTTTAACCAGAATTGTAAGTCAAATTATATAAGATTGGATTTTGAAAGCAATGTATTGAAAAATAATTTAATGTATACCTCGAATTTTACTGCACTTATTGACTAACTTAATTACATATATTCAAATATTAATGTGGAAATATTATTAAAAAATACAAAATAGTTGCATTTTGGAAAACATAAACAGCTATTATTTGAAATGCGAGATTTCCAAGGAAGCAAAATAATGGTTAAGTTTAATATTTTATTATGCCGTTAAAATTTTTCTCATTTAAAAAATTTATTACATTCCTCTAAAGGTAAGTTTTACAAAACTAATTTCATTCGTGTAGTTATACAGAATAATTTGCAGACAAATAAAATGATATTAATTCAAAGCATAAGAAATATTTTGGTAGTTTATAACTATTGTAAAATAAAGAATATCTGGAAATACAGTAACAAAATTCCATTCTTATTTTCTGTTTAAGAATGTAAACACGTTCATTGATAATAAGCAATTAAAATATCATACTAAATGAAATCATGTTCATAGTCACGAGATAACTTTGCAGATATTTTGTTAGCAGTTTATTCCTAAGAATGAGACTGAGATTCCAAGCTCAGCTTTGCCATTTTTGCTTTAGAGACCATGGTTATATTATACAACTTAGTCTCTCTATTGGCAAAAATGTCCTATGCCTGGGGTTCAATCTTGACTCTTGCTGATAAAAGTTAAGAAATATTGAAAAAGAAAGTAACTCTGGAAACATGGGCCTCCCTTTGACACATGTTGTGAAGGGTAGAGATATTTGTAAAATACTGATGAGAATCATGGACTTGATCTTCTTATGTGAGCCAAAATTTGTCTTTACCTTTTAAGCTATGAGAGCACAGGAATATAAAAATTGGTAATGATAGCAATAATAACAAATTAGGCAGCATTTTAGATTATGCAGTCTCTTTCTTCCTAAGTGACTAAACATTTGAAAACCTTGATTGTATTAATACAAATTGAAATTCAGCAAGAAGTCGTAAAGACCCTATATGGTGTGTTTAAAAATCCAGAGTGAGTGAATTAATAGTAAGCTGGTTCTAAAACATCAATCTCTTCCTTAGTTTCAGTTCAGGACACATTTTAATAAAATATCTTGATTTTTGGCATTATGAAAAGTCCTTGGAAAAATATCTTTAAGTGACCTACATGTATCTTTTTCATTATTTTTTAAAGTTTCATTACTCCTTCCAGAGAGGGAAGAAGTATCCTTCCAGTTATTTAAAATATGTGTAAGTTAAATAGCAATGTATGTCTAATACTATTTAACTAATCAGCACATTGTTTATTTTTATTTTCTTTTGAAAAATATAATAAAATATAACAATGCAAAATTATTGTAAGTTTATTCTGGTATGTAACAACAATAAAATTTAGAACTTTTTCTGAATGGGTATATTTATTTTTATTTAAAATATTATATAGGATGTATTTTACATAAAGTTTACATAAACTTTTGCATAAACATTGTTGACTAATATTTCAAGCAACAAAATGCCATAAACCATAGTAAGATATTCTGGTCAACAATGACAGCACTATTATCTTTCAGCCAGACGACTACTTCAGTAATATCTTAGAAAAAGCACTTTTCAATAATGATTGTCATGTTGAGGTGCTGGACGCGGTGGCTCACGCCTGTAATCCCAGCACTTTGGAAGACCTAGGCAGGTGAATCACAAGGTCAGGAGTTCAAGACCAGCCTGGCCAATATGGTGAAATCCGTCTCTACTAAAAATGTGAAAATCAGCTGAGTGTGGTGGTGTGCGCCTATAGTCCCACTTGGGAGGCAGAGACAAAAGAATCACTTGAACCGGGGAGGCAGAGATTGCCATTAGCCGAGATTGCGCCACTGCACTGCAGTCTGGGTGACAGAGCGAGACTCCATCTCAAAAAAAAAAAAAAAAAAGACTCCCATGTTTGTTCAGAAATATCAGAAATAGGTAATTTTCAAAGTAATCTGTAAGCTTATGCTTCTCATTTTTCTAAAAAACAAAATGATAATTCGATTCAGTAATAGAACGGGAATTTTTCCTCCTAAACAACATCCTCTAATTGTTTCCTCCGAGTATTTTCTCAGAGAATAAACACATATTGATCCATTTTTGTCATAGGAGTACATATGTCAAGCAGATGGATATCTTAATGTGTTAGCGTTTAGTTAATACATACTTCTATCCCTCATTTATTTTTTAACTTTCCTATAAAATATACTTCTAAATTGACATTTGAAATCTCAAATGCTGCAAATTCTCTCTACACCAATGTTTTTGCTAAGTACAAATTGTTTCATTCCATATGTCAAAGCATACAAAATCTGGAAAAATGTTTTAAAATAATTATTTGGTGCACTAATTCTTCTTGCTTTGAGTTCACTGATTCCATTTTGTCTTTGGCAATGCAACCCTAAAATATAAACGACTGTTCTAAATGAGTGAAAGAAATACATTTTTTAGCCTATACAGTCTTTCTTAAAAAGCCATTTTTTCCTAGGCACGAAAATATTTATTGCCTTTTTAATAAAAATAAATATAAATAAATGGATTTTAGAGAATTTCTTATGGAAACATATGAAATATTTGCAGAATATAGAGTATACTGAAGTGGATATATGGAGTCCCTAGCAACTCCTGCCAAACAAGTTAAGTGTTTAGGATCATTCAAAGGTAACTGAACAATCAACATGAATTACAAGAGTCACATTTAAACATAAGGTCTAGTTACCTCTAATTTGTAATAAATATAATAATAATGAAAAATCCTTTGAAGTCTACTGATATTAGGCCTAAAAACTTTGCTTACTTTAACAGCTTGAGCAAAGTAGAAGTAATACTGAAATTGACGTAGCATTATATATCCCATTGGTTCCAAAAAAGAAAAAACAAATGACATAGTTGAAAGCAATGCTGGAACACTCAAAAAAATACAGGAAAGACAGAGTTTTGTGATGTGCCTGGCAACACTATGGGAGGTAATTTCAATCCTGCAGAAATTACAGGAGTAAATTCAGTTAGGAAGTTTGTTGAGGGAAACTCTCCAGTTGACCAAAGCTGGAGTGAACTCTTCCCTAGAAGGCAAAGTTAGAGTAAACTCTTCCCTAGAAGGCAAGGTTTAAAGGTCTAAATAACTGCATAAAAAGTGTCAGTGGAAATATTCACTGGGCCTTAGAATTAAAAAAAAAAAACCAAACTTTTGAGATACGTTCCATCGATACCTAGTTTATTGACAGTTTTTAGCATGAAGCGGTGTTGACTTTTTTTGAAGGCCTTCTCTGCATCTATTGAGATAACCATGTGGTTTTTGTCTTTTGTTCTGTTTATGCAATGGATTATATTTATAGATTTGCCTATGTTGAACCAGCCTTGCCTCCCAGGGAAGAAACCAACTTGATCATGATGGATAAGCTTTTGATGTGCTGTTGGATTCATTTTGCCAGTATTTTATTGAAGATTTTTGTATCAATGTTCATCATGGATATTGTCCTGAAATTTTCTTTTTTAGTTGTGTCTCTGCCAGGTTTTGGTATCAGGATGATACTGGTCTCATAAAATGAGTTAGGGAGGATTCCGTCTTTTTGTATTGTTTGGAAAAGTTTCAGAAGGCATGGTACCAGTTCCTCTTTGTACCTCTGGTAGAACTCAGCTGTGAACAGGTCTGGCCCGGGACGTGTGTGTGTGTGTGTGTGTGTGTGTGTGTGTGTGTGTGTCTGTGTGTGCTATTAACTGCTGCCTCAATTTCAGACCTTGTTATTGGTCTATTCAGGGATTTGACTTCTTCCAGGTTTAGTTTTGAGAGTGTTTAAGTGTCCAGGAATTTATCCATTTCTTCTAGTTTTACTGGTTTATTTGCATAGAGGTGTTATAGTATTCTCTGAAGGTAGTTAGTTTGTATTTCTGTGGAATTGGTGCTGAAATCCCCTTTATCATTTTTAAATCTCCTTACATTGATAAGAAACTTCAGCAAAGTCTCAGGATACAAAAATCAATGTGTAAAAATCATAAGCATTCCTGTAAACCAGTAACAGACAGAGAGTCAAATCGTGAGTGAACTTCCATTCACAAGTGCTACAAAGAGAATAAAATACCTAGGAATACAATTAACAAGGGATGTAAAGGACTTCTTCAAGGAGAACTACAAAACACTGCTCAAGGAAATAAGAGAGGATACAAACAGATGGAAAAATATTCCATGCTCATGGTTAGGAAAAATCAATATTGTGAAAATGGCCATACTGCTCAAAGTGATTTGTAGATTCAATGCTATCCCCATCAAGATACCATTGACCTTCTTCTCAGATCTGGAAAAAAAAACAAAAACAAAAACACCTTAAACTTTATATGGAACCAAAAAGAGCCTGCATAGCCAAGAGAATCCTAAGCAAAAAAAACCAAAACCAAACAAACAAACAAAAAAAAAAAAACAAAGCTGGAGGAGTCAGGTCACCTGACTTCAAACTATACTACAAGAGCACAGTAATCAAAACAGCATGGTACTGGTACCTAAACAAAGATATAGAACAATTGAATAGAACAGAGCCCTCAGAAATAATGCCACACATCTACAACCATCTGATCTTTGACAAATCTGACAAAAACAAGCAATGGGGAAAGAATTCCCTATTTAATAAATGGGGTTTGGGAAAACTGGCTAGCCATATTCAGAAAGCTGAAACTGGATCCCTTCCTTACACTTTATACAAAAATTAACTCCAGATTGATTAATGATTTAAATGTGAGGCTTAGCACCACAAAAACCGTAGAAGAAAACCTACGCAATAACATTCAGGACATAGACATGAGCAAGGACTTCATGACTAAAACACCAAAAGCAATGGCAACAAAAGCCAGTATAGACAAAAGGGATCTAATTAAACTACAGAGCTTCTTCACAGCAAAAGAAACTATCATTGAGTGAACTGGTAAGCAAGAGACTGGGAAAATTTTTTTGCAATCTACCCATCTGACAAAGGGCTAATATCTAGAACCTACAAATAATTTAAACAAATTTACAAGAAAAAATAAACCCATCAAAATGTGGGGGAAGGATATGAACAGACACTTCTCAAAAGAAGACATTTGTGCAACTGACAAACATGAAAAAAAAGCTCAATATCACTTGTCATTAGAGAAATGCAAATCAAAACCACATTGTGATACCATCTCATGCCAGTTAGAATGGTGATCATTAAAAAAATCAGGAGACAACAGATGCTGAAGAGGATGTGGAGAAATAGGAATAATTTTACACTGTTGGTGGGAGTATAAATTAATTCAACCACTGTGGAAGACAGTGTGGCAATTCCTCAAGGATCTAGAACTAGAAATACCATTTGACCCAGCAATCCCATTACTGGGTGTATACCTAAAGGGTATATAAATCATGTATATAAATATATAAAGGACTCTAAATCATTCTATTATAAAGACACATGCACATGTATGTTTATTGTGGCACTGTTCACAAAAGCAAAGACTTGGAACCAATCTAAATGCCCATCAGTGATAGACTGGATAAAGAAAATGTGGCATATATACACCATGGAATACTATGCAGCAATAAAAAAGGATGAGTTCATGTCTTTTGCAGAGACATTGATAAAGCTGGAAACCATCATTTTCAGCAAACTGACCAAGAACAGAAAACCAAACACCACATGATCTCACTCGTAAGTGGGTGTTGAGCAAGGAAAACACATGGACACAGGGAGGGGAATATCACACACTGGGGCCTGTTGGAAGGTGGGGGACTGAGGGAGGGATAACAGGAGAAATACCTAATATAGATGACAGGGCGATGGATGCAGGAAACCACCATGGCATATATATCCCCATGTAACAAACCTGCACATTCTGCACATGTAGTCCAGAAATTAAAGTATAATAAAAATAAATAAATAAATGTATGCACATATATATGTGTGTGAGAGTGTGTTGTGTTTTCTTAGCCACTATGATAGTCACTATCTTAATGTGTATGTTTAGGTACTTAAAGTGTTTATTGATACAATTGAATTAATATCTATCATGTTTCTAAAAGTTTTCTAATCATCATATGAGCTGTTTAAGTATTTTTTTCCATTTCATTGTTTCCATCTGCCTCTCTTTTTTAATTTTGCCTTCTGCCTTCTCTAATTTAATTTTAAGCATTTTATAAGTCCATTTTATTAATGTTTTTAGCCTACTGAGTATATATATATAATTTTTTAAAAATAACTTTAGTTGTTATTCTGAAATCTAAAACACCTTATTAACTAATCTAAGTGCAACTCCGAGTTAACACAATACCTTATCATTTATAATTCAGGTATCTTGTAATATTGTATTCTCAATTTATCCTTTCCATCCTTTGTGATATTGCTGTTCATTTACATTACTCATCTATATGCTATAATTATCCAATAAATTTTTAATATTTTTATATTAAATAAAGTTTTCTTTTGGAACAATAAGTAATAATAAAATGAAATATGATATCTATATTTATTTCTTCTCTGATGCTTTTTCTTTCTTTATTAAGTTTCTGACTTTTAATATTTTTCTTCTACCTAAAGAATGTTTAAAATTTCTTGTAGGGCAGTACAACTAGCAATGAATTTCCTCAGTTTGTATTTGTCTATGAAAATTTATTTCTCTTTTAGTTTTGATGAATAATTTTAATAAATATAGAATAATAGATTGGGAGTTTTGTTCTTTGAACACACTAACTTTCATGGTGATAGGTGCAACAAAATCTCACAAATCACCATTAAATTACTTACTTATGTAACCAAACACCACCAGTTCCCACAAAACATATGAAAAATTAAATTAAATTTTAATAAGAAGTCTACTATAATTCTTATGCTTCCTTCTTCCTTGACATCTAAGGTGCTAGCCTTCTCCCTGGCTTCCCTTTAAATTTCCTCACTGTCTTTGGTTTTCTATAATAAATGTGGGTTTTATAGATAGATTATTTCTTTGCTCTGTTTTGTTTTTGTGTTTTTGTTTATTTCTTTATTTTTCTGTTTAGTGCTCTCTAGAGTTTTTGAATCTGTGGTTTGGTGATTTGGTATCCATCGTCAGTTATAAAAGGTTTTGGTCATTTTTAAATTTTACATTTATTTTTAACAGCTTATTGAGATAATATTTATCTTCCCATATCATTCACCCATTAGAAGTTTTTTTTTTTTTTTTTTTAATTGTACTTTAAATTCTGGGGTATATGTGCAGATCTTGCAGGATTGTTGCATAGGTACACATAAGCCATGGTGGTTTGCTGTCTCCATACCCCCGTCGCCTACATCAGTCATTTCTCCCAATGTTATCCCTCCCAACCTCCCCACTCCCCACTGTCCCTCCCCTAGTCCTCCACCCCGCAAAAGGCCCCAGTGTGTGAAGTTTCCCTCCCTGTGCCCAATGTGGTCCCCTTGTTCAATACCCACCTATGAGTGAGAACATGAGGTGTTTGGTTTTCGGTTCTTGTGTCAATTTGCTGAGAAGGATGGTTTCCAGATTCATCCATGTTCCTACAAAGGACATGAACTCACTGTTTTTTATGGCTGCATAGGATTCCATGGTGTATATGTGTAACATTTTCCTTGTCCAGTCTATCATCGGTGGGCATTTGGGTTGGTTCCAGGTCTTTGCTGTTGTAAATAGTGCTGCAATGAACATATGTGTGCATGTGTCTTTATAGTAGAATGATTTATAATCTTTTGAGTATATACCCAGTAATGGGATTGCAGGGTCAAATTGAATTTCTATTTCTAGATCCTTGAGGAATTGTCTGTTATCTTTCACAATGGTTGAACTAATTTATATTCCCCAGCAGTGTAAAAGTGTTCCTATTTCTCTACATCCTCTCTAGCAGCTGTTGTCTCCAGATTTTTTAATGATCACCATTCTAACTGGCATGAGATGTTATCTCAAGGTGGTTTTGATTTGCATTTCTCTAATGACCAGTGATGATGAGCATTTTTTATATGTTTGTTGTCCTCATAAATGTCTTCTTTTGAAAATTGACTGTTCATATCTTTCACCCACTTTTGAATGGGTTTTTTTTTTTTTTATTATTCTTGTAAATCTGCTTTAGTTCCTTGTAGACTCTGGATATTAGCCCTTTGTCCGATGTGTAAATTGCAAAATTTTTTTCCCATTTTGTTTGTTACCGATTCACTCTGATGATTTCTTTTGCTGTACAGAAATTGTTCACAAATATGTTCAATCATCACCAAAATAATTTTAGAACATTTTTATCACTTCAAAAGAATAGTTACATGCCCTTCATCTATTACTCTTTATACTTTCAGCCGTGATCCTATCCCCCAAGTAATCACTAATCTACTTTTTGCCTCTGTAGATGTTCCTATTCTGAAAGATTATGAATGAAATTATATACAATATGGTATTTTGTGACTGGCTTCTTTCACTTATGATAAGGTTTTCGTCCATTACTACTTCAAGTATTTCTTTCTACATCTTTTTATTCTTTTCTCCTTACTTTATTCCAATTATCCATATTTTATACTTTTTTGTTTCTGCAACTGTTCTACTCTTTCTGTATGGTTTTTGTTTGTTTGTTTGTTTAGTTTGGGAAGTTTCTGTTGGCATATTTTTAGGCTCAGTGTTATTTTCCTCAGTCATGTAAAATTTACTGATAAGCTTAGCGAAACACTCAAGATTCGTATTATGGTGTTTGTTTTAATCTCTAGCATTTCTTTTTGATTGTTTATCAGTCTTCAAATTTCTGCTCTATTACCCATCTGTTCTTGTTTGTTCTCCACATTTTTCCATTAGAGCCTTTAACATATTCGTCAGTTATTTTTAATTCTCTGACAATCCAACATCTGTGTCATATCTATGTCTGGTTCTGATGCTTGCTTTTTCTGTTTCTCTTTACAGTGCTTCTGTTTTCTTGCCTTGTTTGAGGTTTTATGTTAATTTGGTAGGAGCTGAACAGTGTTTACAGTTTGCTGTAGCAGCAAATGCAAGAGGCTTCCAATTTCTTTTTTGTCCTAGTTTTTATCTCCTGTCTTAAGTTTCCTTAAGTTTTCCTTCTTAGAGATAGTCTGTATCTTGTAGCCCTTTCAGCTATAATCCTGAAAACAGCAACTCTTGGCACACAATGACTTTGTTTAAATTTCTGCACTAAGAGATAACCAAAATCTTGCCTGGCTGCTAGTGGCATAAGGCCTTGTCCCAAGAAAAATTCCTGCTCCCATTTAAAATGCTTGCCTACAAAAATGCAACACTGCCAGAACTTACTGTTTCCTTTAGCCAACACTTGACAATAGGCCCCTGACCACCTGTTTTAGTGTGTTTATTTTTAAATCACACCAGAATGTGTAATTTTTTTTTTTTTTTTGAAACAGAGTCTCACTTTGTCACCAGGCACCAGGCTGGAGTGTCGTGGCATGATCTCTGCTCACTGCAACCTGTGCCTCCTGGGTTCAAGCAATTCTCCTGCCTCAGCCTCCCAAGTAGCTGGGACTACAGGTGCACGCCACCACATCCAGCTAATTTTTGTATTTTTAGTAGAGATGGAGTTTCACCATGTTGGCCAGGATGGTCTCGATCTTTTGACCTTGTGATCTACCCGCCTTGGCCTCCCAAAGTGCTGGGATTACAGGCATGAGCCACCACACCTGGCCCAGAATGTGTAATTTATAAGAAAAGGAGTTACTGTGACAGAATACACCAGAATGTGTAATTTATAAAGAAAAGAAGTTTATTTGGCTGATGATTCTACAGACTGAGTAATCCAAGAGCATGGCATTGGCATCTGGCAAGAATCATTCCGTATCAGTTAGGCAAAAGAGAAGGAAACAGCTCCTGCAAGAGAAAGCTCATTTTTATAACAGAGCCCATTTTTAGATAACAAATCCACTACCATGATAATAGTGTTAATCCATTCATAAGGCCAGAGACTTCAATATTCAGTCACCTTACAAAAGCCCCACTTCTCAACAATGTTATAATGGCAATCAAGTTGTTAACACATTAACTTTTGTGGAACACATTCAAACTATATCATTTATCCTCTGGAGGCCAAAATTTATGTCCTTGTCATAATCAGAATACATTCATTCCACCCTGTTAGTTCCCAAATCTTAACTCATTCCAGCACCAGTTGAAAAGTACAAAGTCTCATCTAAACCAGATATGAGTAAAATTCAAGGTACAATTCATCCCAAGGCAAATTTATCCAACTGTGAGCTTATAAAATCAAAGCAAGTTATCTACTTCCAAAATTCAGTGGTAGGGCAGGCACAGGATAGACATTTGCATTCCAAAAGACAGAAATAGACAAGAAAAGAAGAGTAACTGGTCCTGAGAAAGTCTAAAACAACAGGAAAAACAACTCTAAGTCTATAAGCTGGTGAATAATCATGTCTAGCATCCTGAGCATGCTGGGTGGGCACTGGGCCTCCAAGGCCCTAAAGGGCCCCACTCCCACGGCTTTGTTGGGCTCAGTCCTGGTAGCAGCCCTTACATATTGGAGTATCATCTGTGTAGCTCTCCTGGTTAGTGCTACAGTTCTGTGATCTCAAGGGCTACCCATGGCTCCATTAGGCATTGCCTTAGGTGGGACTCTTCGGCCGCTCTTCCCCTGCAGTAAATCTCTGTCTGGGCCTCCAGGTGTTTGAGACATCCTTTGAAACCTAGGAAGAAGTAGTTGTGCCTCCACAGCTCTTATATTATATAGGTCTATAGACTTAACACTATGTGAACACCACTGAGGTTTGCCACTTGTAACTTCCATGGTGGCAGCATAAGTCACAACTGGGGCTGCTTGGGCCACAGAAAGAGTGGCTAACAGGAGACGTGCTGGAATGCCGGAAGCAGAGTCCCAAGGTAGCTATGGGCAGTGATCTGTGAGGGACATCCTCTGCCCATCTCCTGAATCAAGTCTGCTCTCTTAGAGTTCTGGGCCTGAGATGGGTGAGGAAGCCTCAAAAGGCTCTGAAATGCCTTCAGGTCTTTCTTCCTTTTGTCTTTATAAATAGCACCTGGCTTCCTTCAATCCATATTAGTCTCCTTAACAAATAGTTTCTTGGTTACACCCTCAGTATTCTCTCTTAAACATGTCTTTTTACTCTGTACATGGCTAGCATGTAAATTTTTCAAAGATGTTTATTTTGCTTCTCTTTTAAGTATGAATTCTGAGTTTTTAAGTAATTTGTTTGCCCTCATATCTCACAGTAGAAGTGCAAGATGAGCCATACAGCAGCTTGAATTCTTTGCTTGAATTCTTTGATTTATCTCGCCCAGTATTTTAGTTCATCACCTGCAGATTCTGCCGTTTGTAAAGACCTTGTGCATGGATATAGTTTAGCCAAGATCTTTGCTACAGTAACAAAAATGGCCTTTGCTCCAGGTTCCAATATTTGTTTCTTTAGTTCTATCTGAGCCTTCATCGGAATGGCCTTTACGGTCTATTTCCACCAACACTGTGGTCATGACAACTTAAGTAATCTTTAGGAAAATTCAGACTTCACTTCTAGCTCTTGTCTTTTTTGATGATTCACTGCAATTCCTCTTAACATTCTATTCACAGCAATACAAGATTTTTCTAGCTACCCTTTCAAATTCTTCAAGGCTCTACCCATACTCAGTTCCAAAATTGCTTCTCCGTTTTCAGGTATTTGTTAAAAACACAACCCCACTCCTGTTAGAAATTTTTTGTTTTAGTTTGTTTTCAGTTTTTATAACAGAATACCACAGACCAGCACATTTATCTAAAAAAATACATTTATTCAACTCATGGCTCTAGATGCTGGAAGTCCAAGAGTCTAGCGCTGCATTTGGAGAGGTTCGTCTCACGGAAAACAGGGGAAAGGTCAAGAGAGCACATGAGAGAGAGCTTACTTTTGCAACAAAGCTACTCTCTCTACACCTAACCTACTCCTCCAATAACTAACCCACTCCTGAGATAACGGTATTAATCTGCTAATGAGGGCAGAGGCCTCATGCATGATTCAATCACCTTTCAGAAACCTTACCTCTCAACAATTTGCAGAAAATGAGATATCAAGTTCTAATTCCTCCTCTGCATTCTGAATGAAAAATATGCCACAAAGCTGACAATTTATTCAGTGCTTACCCCTTTTGCCTTGGAAGAAAGACATGCTATGAATTGAAGAGAATGTAAATTTAACACAAGCCAGTCTATCACTGCTTAGGATTTAATTAGAACTATAAGGGTCCTAAAATTTTAGGGGGCACATTTAAACCATAACATCTCCTTTTCTTATAGCCTTTAATAAAAATGTCTTAAAATTGTAAATATGTATCTTTTCCAACTCTCTAGTGTCTTTCTTAAAGACACAAGGAGGCATTTCTTTGAAATATAATCATTGAAAAGAATGCAATCTCTATTTCCCAGTCACTATAGAAGAATAGAATCATAATTTCCATATCCATCAGCTAGCAAAAAAGCTAGTCTAATCAAATTTAAACTGACCAACGCTTTGTAATTTTTCGCTTTTCTTACTTTACTGAGCTACCTCTTGTTTTCTCCCTCATTCTCCTTTTAGAACACCCAATCAGCTCTGCATCAATCAGAATGAAACTTAGCTTTTTCTCTACCATCAGTAGTCACTGAATGAAATATGATGTCACTATTTTAACTGTCTCGCTGTGTTTATTTTTGACAATCTACCACTTTATCCTGAAGCCCAATTTGTGTGGTGTTGAGGTAAATGGAGAATATTCATTAAAGCTTTCTTTCTTTCTTGTTTTTTTTTTAAATATATATTTTATTGCGTTTTAGGTTTTGGGGTACATGTGAAGAACATGTAAGATTGCTGCATAGGTACATACATGGCAATGTGGTTTGCTACCTTCCTCCGCATCACCTATATCTGATATTTTTGAACCTGGAAGCCGTCATTTTCAGCAAACTGACACAAGAACGGAAAATCAAACACTGCATGTTCTCACTCAAAGGTGGGTGTTGAACAATAAGATTTCTTTCAATTAACAAACAGGGAATAGGAATCAGATTGAAAGAAATCTTTTTCTTTTATAAAATACTGTCTAAAACTTTTCTCCCGTTATGCCAAGTAGGATATAAGACACTCTCTTTAGACACTAACGTTTTTATAGACAGAGGTCAATGTTTCAAGTTCTTAGAGGAGATAATCATGTTCATTACATGTATTTTAATCTTCATAAGATTTTGACAGTGGCATCTCTGAAGGATTACATAACTTTTATTTCCTTAGAGGAGTTATCATGGTTACATCCTAGCTGTCGCGCCCTTTGCAAAGTCTTTCATTGATCATTCCCAGTGTTTCATTTTCTACTGTTTGAAACCAATCACAAAGAGGTTTCTGTTTTCAGATGATACTGCTTTCTGTTTTCCATCCCCAACTGTTTTCTGTAGACATTTATTTCTTTCATTATCTACCAGTTTTACCAGTTTTGACATGTATTCAAGACAAGGATTAATGTTATTCCCATCCAAACATATTTCAATAGTTATGTCACAGCGTACTATGGCAATGATTCTTTTACAAATGGCTGCATAGAGACATAACAAAAGACACATCTTGTACATTTGGAATAGACCCATTCTTTTTGCTTAAAATCAGAAAAATTTTGAGAAATTTCTACTTTCATTCAGGTGTAAAATAGGTAATGAATTTCTTATGCAAATGAATTATTTAGTAGAGAATTTTTCTCGACTCATTCAAGTATGTTGATAATCATATTGAGTAACACTCTGAGGGTGAGCATGTTTGTATTGCTTTACTTTCCCTGGCTGAATCTGAATTCTTTCTTAATGAAGAGCTATGTCTCTGAATGCTGTCTCTGGGTTCTATTGTTTTTTATAATCAATTGAATTGATATTTTATCTTTTATCAAGCCAGTTAGGTTTATCCTTGCCAGAAGCTAGGGGTGTATCTATTTGCTCTTGGCAGATGAGTTAAAAATTTGTATTCTTTTTTATATTTTTCATGATCTTTTTATAATGTCTCTTTTGTATGCAGATTTCACAATTTTTCTTTACCATAAGAAAATTTCTGAGAAATGCATTGTAAATTACAAAATTAATAATTAATTGTCTATATTCCCAAAGGTGATTTGAGTGAAACATAGTAAATTTGTACTTTCAATCACTCCTTACAAAAGACCCCTAATGTTAGATATTTTTGGTCATGAATTATAGCTCATCAGCTATCTAAGAAGGTAGTCACAGATTTTCTTAAATTATTGGTAAATGATACAGTTTTGGAGCAGTTTTCCAGTAACATGGTAAAGTGATTTTTATTTTGAAAAAATAAAAAATAAAGAAAAACTTCTGAACCACTCCTGATATAATATAAAACAGTGAAGATGACTAAGTGGAATCATCTTAAGCTTTCATTTTGTCACAAAAGTTTTACTTTCTTCTTGAATCTAAAGAGATAGAAATTGAAAACTGAATATAAATGAGAAAATTCATATTAGAGATAACTTAAGCTTGGATTATAACTCTGACTTTTCCTCTTTGATGTATTTTAGATGCTGATATATAACTGGAAATAAAAACAGAAATATTAAAACAGGAATGTCTTATAGTGTTTGTGCTGTTAAAACAAAGCACCAGTGTCTGAGTAATTTATAAATAATAGAAATTCGTTTTTCACAGTTCTGTAGGCTGGGAGTTCAAAATCAAGACATCAGGAGGTTCCATGTCTGGAGAGGCCTGGGTCTCCAGTTCCAAGATGACATCTTGTTTTTACATCCTCCAGTGGGGCAGGAATGCTGTGTTTTCACATGCATAGGATTTAATTAGAACTTTAAAGATTCTGGATAAAATCGAATCCAGTCCAATATGCTGGTAGAATCCCACAGAGCTATAGCCCTTAGGTAAATATATGCACTCGAAAGTGATTATGAGAGGCAAAATGAGAGAGAAATCAACTACCACCACCTACTGTAGAGAGGGGAGGGGTGAGCACTTTATCCCTATTCAACACACACCTGCAGTCCAATATGCTGGTAGCATCCCACGTAACTATAGCCCTTAGGTAAATACATGCACTTGAAAGTAATTATGAGAGGCAAAATGAGAGGGGAGAAACACTGTGTCTTCACATGGTGGAAAAGCAGAAGAACAAGGCAGCTGAAAGTTGCACAAATCCTCCGTCCTCCAACCAATTCTCATGGGAGGATCTTTATGACCTAATCACCTCTTAAAAGCCCTATCTGGGTCGGGTGTGGTGGCTCACCTGGGATTACACACCTGTAATTCCAGCACTTTGGGAGGCCAACGTGGGCAGATCACAAGGTCAGGAGATTGAGACCATCCTGGTTAACACGGTGAAACTCTGTCTCTATGAAAAACACAAAAAATTAGCCAGGCGTGGTGGCACATGCTTGTAGTCCCAGCTACTCAGGAGGCTGAGGCAAGAGAATCGCTTGAAGCCGAAAGGCAGATGTTTCAGTGTACAGAGATTGTGCCACTGCACTCTAGCCTGGGTGACAGAATGAGAGACTCCTCAAAACGAAAAAAAGAAAAAAGGAAAAAACATAAAAAATAAAAGGCCCTACTTGTTAATACTATGACATTGGATAATAAGTTCCAATGCATCTGTGTTGGAAGAAATGTATTCAAATAATAGCAAGTAATAAGAAAAAATACTGAATACCTAGTGCTTTGACAAGAATTATCAACCAAATATTCTGAAATGTCTAGAAAATAGGATCATAGGATACTAGAAATAGCCACTCTGAAGATATTATTAATGTTGATATAAAATACCCATTTGTGTTAATGCAGAGGTTTTCCAAAGGAAGGAGAATCACAAAAGTATATTGGTTTCCTTTATTATATTTCAGCATTTATTATTAGGGACTCTGTTTTAGAAAATCGATCACAAAATACAACTTTTATCCAAGATCCTTATAGTTCTAATTAAATCCTAAGCAGTGATAGACTAACATGTGTTAAATTTACATTCTCTTCATTTCAATGCATGTCTTTCCTCCAAAGCAAAAGTGGTTTTTCATTCAGAATGCAGGGGAGGAATTCAAAATTGATATTTTATTTTCTGTAAATCATATTAATTTTATCAATTTAAATTTCAAATATGTTTTTGTGGTTATAACATGAGAAAAGGTATCAAATTCATCCATTTATAATTTAAATAAGCAAATTAATATATAATTAAAAATTTCATTATGTGATACATACACAAAATAAAACCACATGATACATAAATTTTATGTGTATTAAACCTTATATATGTCATTTATTTATAATCACGTTTATTGTGCACTTACTATGTCTGAGGAATAATAGAATTATTGTCTTACACATCTTAAAATTCATTACTTCTGATTAACCTTTTTTTCAGAATTATAAATGCTCAAACAGATGGCCCTCTTCTTTAAATAAAAATGTATTTTAGAATTTTCTCATATTTTTTCTAGAATTTGATTACTTAGGGACAAAGTATATATTTCTAGTTATAACGATGTTAAAATTTTTTTTCTACTGTAGATTTCTTTCTAAACTACCTAATGACACCAGTAGTGCATCATGGCACCTTTGTATTTATTTAGTGGTGGGCTAATATGATAATGTTAAGCAACAGAGCAAAAGCACTATGAAGCCAGTGGGAAAATAATAAATGCAGAATGTACACCATACACTGAATTCTACTGAATCTTCAACAAGTAGTATTGTACCTAATATAGTTTGGCTGTGTCTTGAGTTTCCACATGTTGTGGGAGGAAGCTAAAACTGAATAATGGGGGCAGATCTTTTCCATGGTGTTCTCACAGTGGTGGATGGCTCTTATGAGAGCTAATAATTTTACGAGGGGGAGTCATACTGCACAAGCTCTCTTTTTGCTTGTTGTCATCCATGTAAGACTTGACTTGCTCCTTTTTGCCTTTAGCCATAATTATGAGGCTTCCACAGCCACATTGAACCATAAGTCCAATTAAACCTTTTTTTTTTTTTTTGTAAATTGTCCAGTTTTGGGTATGTCTTTATCAGCAGTATGAAAAAAGACTAATACTGTAAATTGGTACCAATAGAGTGGAGTGTTGCTGAAAAGATACCCAAAAATGTGCAAGCGACTTTGGAACTGGATAACAGGCAGAGATTGGACAGTTTGGAAGTCTCAGAGGAAGACAATAATGTTTGGGAAAGTTTGTAACTTTCTAAGACTTGTCGAATGGCTTTGGCCAAAAGCCTAATAGTGATATGGACAATAAGGTCCAGGTTGAGGTGGTCTCAGATAGAGATGAGGTACTAGTTGTGAACTGTAGCAAAGGTGACTTTTGTTATGTTTTAGCAATGACACTGGTGGCATTTTGCCCCTGCTCTAGAGATTTGTGCAACTTTGAACTTGAGAGAGATGATTAAGGGTATCTGGCAGAAGAAATTTCTAAGAGGCAAAGAATTTAAGAGATGACTTGGATGCTGTTAAAAGCATTCAGTTTTATAAGGGAAACAGAGCATAAAAGTTTGGAAAATGTGCAGCCTGACAATGTGATGGAAAAGAAAAACACTTTTTTTCTGAGGAACATTTAAGCTGGCTACAGACATTTGCAAAAGTAATGAGTAGCCAAATGTTAATCCCCAAGATAATTGGGAAAATGTCTCTAGAGCAAGTCCGAGGACTTCATGGCAGCCCTTCCCATGTCAGGTCCAGAGGTCTAGGAGAAAAAAGTGGTTTTGTGGGTCAGGCCCAGGGTCCCCAGGTAACCTTGGTAACCTGCATCCCAGCCACTCTAGCTGTGGCTGAAAGGGGCCAATGTAGAGCTCAGGCCATGGCTTCAGAGGATGCAAGTCTCAAGCCTTGGTGGCTTCCATGTGGTGTTGAGCCTGCAAGTACACAAACATGAAGAACTGAGGCTTGGAAATTTCTGCCTAGATTTCAGAAGATATACGGAAACACCTGGATTTCCAGGCAGAAGTTTGCTGCAGGGATGAGGTTCTCATGAAGAACCTCTTCCGGAGCAGTGTGGAAGTGAAATGTGGGGGCTATGACATTAGGCACAGTGTCCCTACCTGGGCACTGCCTAGTGGAGCTGTGAGAAGAGGGAAACCATCTTCTAGACCCCAGAATGGTAGATACACTGACAGCTTGCACCAAGCATCTGGAAAAGCAGCAGACACTCCACACCAGCCTGTGAAAGGAGCTGGGAGGGAGGCTATACCCTGTAGAGACACAGGGGCAGATCTCCCCAAGACCATGAGAATCCACCTCTTACATCAGCATGACCTGGACATGAGATATGACGTCAAAAGAGATCATTTTGAAACTAAGATTTGACTGCCTTGCTGGGTTTCAGAATTGCATGGAGCCGGTAGCCCCTTTGATTTAGCCAATTTCTCACATTTGGAATGATTGTACTTACCCATTGCCTGTACCTTAATTATATCTACGAAGTGACTAACCTGCTTTTGATTTTACAGGTTCATAGGTGGAAGGGACTTGCCTTGTCTCAGATGAGACTTTTGACTGTGGACTTTTCAGTTAATGGTGAAATTAGTTAAGACTTTGGGGGCTGCTAGGAAGGCATGATTAGTTTTGAAATGTGAGGACATGAGATTTGGGAGGGACATGGGGCAGAATGGTATTCTTTGGCTGTGTTGCCACCCAAATCTCATCCTAAATTCCCATGTATTATAGGAGGGACATGATGGGAGATAACTGGATCATGGAGGCAGGTCTTTCCCATGCTGTTCTCATGGTGGTGGGTGGGTCTCATGAGATCTGATGGTATTATAAGGGGTAATTTCCCTACTTAAGCTCTCTTTTTGCTTGCTGCCATTCATGTAAGATATTATTTGCTCTTCCTTGCCTTCTGCCACGACCCTGAGGCTTCCCCAGCCACATTGAACTTTAAGTCCAATTAAACCTCTTTTTGTGTGTGTGTGTGAATTGCCCAGTCTTGGGTGTATCTTTATCAGCAGCATGAAAATGGACTAATAGAGTATGTAATCTTCAATTTCTTAAATGAGTAGCTGACTGAAGGAGTGCATTGATGGTTGAATTTCAAGTTATGCATATGTTTAATAAACTTCCATTATCAGGTGATAAATATTTGGGTATCATTTTTGTATTAATTTAGACTAGGATTTCCTGATCCTAGCCCTATTAACATTGAGTGACAGATAAGTCTTTATTGTGGGGGCTTTCTTATGTTTTGTAAGATGTGTAGTGTTATCCCTGGCCTTTATCCACTACATGCCAGTAGCATACCTCCTGCCCACTTTGTGACAATCAAAATTATCTCCAGATGTTAACAAATATCCCCTGGGAATCAAAATCACCTCCAAAGGGACTACTTGTCTAGAATGACTCCATATTATCGTAATAATTATGACACAATAAATAACATAGAGTTAAGGAGAAATTCCAATTCCATTTTTTTTCAAATTATTATAAGTATTATTATATTTGGGGTCAGGATCTCACTCTGTCACTGAGGTTGGAGTGCAATGGCACAATCTCGGCTCACTGCAACCTCCTCCTCCTAGGTTCCAGCGATTCTCTCACCTTAGCCTCCTGAGAAGCTGGGACAACAGACACACACCGCCACACCAAGCTGGATAAAGTTTTGAATTTTTTGGTAGAGATGGGATTTCACCATGTAGGCCAGGCTGGTCTCAAACTCCTGACCTAAAGTGATCCACCCACCTGAGCCTCCCAAATTGATGGGATTATAGGCATGAGCCACCATGCCTGGCTTAAATTTTTTCAAATACTAAAATTATGTGCTATCCTTGTTTTTTTTCTTTAATCAATTAGACAACTATGTATATGTCTTTTCTTATAGTAATCATTTCTTCATAGTTATTTAATAAACTTGTGTGTTTCTTATGCAAAAAGAATTTTATATTTTATATTCCGGCTTTGTTTGGCATTAAATGCTTTTAAATCCACCTTAGTTTTAGTAATACTACAGAATATCTGACATTAATTCTGTTCTTAATATGTTTTAATGAGTTTCAATGATTAGTAAACTGATATCCTTGATTTTATTGTGAAGCACATTGTTATCTTGCCCTCCATCCTTCCAATATTTCTATATTTGTCTTCGCCTAAATCTCATGTTGAAATGTATTCCCTAGTATTGGTGGTGAGGACTGCTGGGAGGTTATTGGATCATGGGGAAAGATTTCTTTTTCATGTGTTTTTTTTTTTTTTTTTTTTTTTTTGAGACAGAATTTCAATGTAACCTTCTCCTTCCAGATGATTCTCCTGCCTCAGCCTCCTGAGTAGCTGGGGTTACAGGTGGGTGCCACCACACCCAACTAATTTTTTGTATTTTTAGTAGAAAAGAGGTTTCATCATATTAGCCAGGCTGGACTCAAACTCCTGACTTCAGATGATCCATCCGCCTCAGCCTCCCAAAGTTCTGGGATTACAAATGTGAGCCATTCTCACAAGACAGGTCATTTAAAAGTGGGTGGCATCATTTCTGCCCCAACTCACTCTCTTGCTCCTGCTTCACCATGTGTGTCTGCTCCCGCTTTGCCTTCCACCACAATTGTAAGTTTCCTGTGGCCTCCCTAGAAGGTGAGCAGATGCCAGGACTCTACTTCCCAGAAATCCTACAGAACAACTAGCCAATTAAACCTTTTTTCTTTAGAGATGACCTAGCTTTGCGTATTTATTTATAGCAATACAAGAATGCCCTAGTATGATTTACTTCCACCATTTAGCCAAAAATCAAGCCTTCTGTTTTCAATGCTCCTGTAATCAGGTTTATAATGCTGGAATAATGCATATTATGGTATCTAAATTTTTAGTTTTTGTTGCTTAAGTAGATTTTTCGTATAATGACAATGGAGACATTGGTATTCAAAATCATGCCTTTCAAATAAAAGTTTCAAGTATTTTAGAGAAAAAAATGCTTTTTATAAGTAAAATTTGCTTTAGATATGGAAGCTGTAGCATAGCTCTATGGCTAGTCTAGGAGTCTATTTGCCTGCTTTCCAGAAAATGTTGGTTAACTGACTCTTGCTCAAGTTCCTTAGCTCTAAGTCTGGAAATATGGTAGCCCATATGCTTTGGACTGGGGAGACTAATTAAAAGCTCTGAAGAAAGCCTAAGCTCGTGTCTATTTGTTTTTAATCTACTGTATACCCCACTCTTACTGGATAATGAAACATGCTAAGATTCATGACATGCACTTTGCCTAAATGAGATACTGAGACAGTTTCTGCCACTTATCTGCCTCTTATCTAATCTCTTTTCTCCTTCTCCCTTCTTCCCTCAAATACACACACACACACACACACACACACACACACACACACACACACACACAAATCATGAAAACTGTGAACTACTCAGCTCTTACATCTGGAATTGAAGTACTTATTCTCCCAGATTTCAGATGTCATGTCTATTAACAATTCACAGGTTGTATCACCTGTAAGATTTGTCTTTAGCCAAAGAAGCTTCCTCACATAAGTTTTCCTTACTTCTATGGGTGGTTTGCATTTAAAGGTTTTCCAATTTAAGGATAAAAACAGCCTAGTCTATTATCTTAATGTGTGAAAACTATGAGAGTAGAATTGTCAGATATATTATAAGACACTCAGTTAAATGTTAATTTCAGATAAACAACAATTATGGGACATAAGTGTGCCCAGACAATATTTAGTACATACTTAAACTAAAATATATCCTTACAATTACAATAATTGTTTATCAGAAATTCAGATATGACATGGAATCCCATATTTTTTATTTGCTAAATCTGGTAACCCCATCTGAAAAGCTATGTCAGAGATTTCTGCCCTATCTTACTTACCTCATTCTCAGGCAGGTGAACTCAACTTAATAAACTAGCTTCATTCCAATAACTACCACAGAGTTTCTTTCCCAGGGAACCTTATCTATGTCCGTTGATGCTAACTATGTTCCAAAAAAGAAGATTCTGAAATTAAATTTTGGAACTGAAGCATCTTCCAACCAGCTGGCAATGAAAACTCTACGACTGATGGTAGTTGGGGCACTAAGGACCTCTGACATGCAATCATTAGAATTTCTATGGTAATATTCCAGTGTGGAATACTATTGCAAAAGGGAAAACAAAACAAAATAAATCCTTGGTGCTATATTTCAGATCTGGCATTTTAAAAATTCAGTAGAAATAGTAATTATAAGGACAGTGGAATGGGATAGTTATTACTGAGGGTCATTTATACATAGGGATTTAAAAAGAACTAAGAAAGGCTTAGAGTGATTAATCACTAATTTAAGGCCACACAGCACGTAAATACATGCAAACAGTCATCTCCCATGTCTGCCCGGCTGGCAAAGTTAACAATTAGAACTGAGTCTTAATTAGTAGAAAAATAAAAATAAAGAAATTTCAATAATCTTAATCCAGAGTGTTATGCCAAGAAGAGTGTGACTGAAAAAAACAGAATGATAACACATAGATCGGTGAAACCTCAGTCTGAAATCCTGAATCCCCAGATTTTTACCCCTCAGGGTAAAAACATGAACTTTCTTGCCTGAAAGCTAGTCCTCTTCCCTTGCTTGAAAGAAATGCAGAAACCTCTGCCTTGTGAGACATGTGTCTTCTCAAAATGTATTCCAAGCTCCCTAACAACCACTAGGCCAATATGTAAAGATTGGTTTCAATATAAACTTTACAAAAAGGTGCTACTAGTAAGTATTCTACTATAGGATGCAAGGGACTATACTTCAGAGAAGATGTAGCAGCTAGCCAATGTGTACTGTGAGGATCTAGGAACACGTACATGGGACAGAGTCATATAGAGATTAGACAAAAACTGGATAAAGTACAATAAAGAAAGTCTACTACTATGAAAGCACTTTTCCTGGTTAAGAATTTAATACCATGAACAAGGTCTTGTACTATAGGACTAACTTCCTATTAGTATGGCTTTTGGAAGATGGAAGAAAGTGATTGTTCACACAAAGTAAAGTAGAAATGCCAGAATTTTCATGTCAGGTGACGCAGGGAGAAACGAAAAGCCTCAGTGAAGTTGGCAGGCTAAAGTAGATGCGTTATTTCTGACTAGTTTCCCCAAACAAGCCTACAGGTCTCTCCATTTATCAATGTGATAAGGAATGCATTGTGGGAGGGTCACTAGCATCACTGGATCAATGGTCGATCCCTACATAGGACATGGCTGACACTACTTCCTTTATGACAATGAGTGTAATTGAATCTCAGAATAACAGAGTCAAGATGGCAGCACTTAACTGTCAGATAAACAAAACTATTAACATAAGCAAACAAAAACAAAAACAAAAAATATTAAAATAGAAACCAGGATCCAGTTACAGAGCTATGGAAATTGTTGGTAGAACATAGCCTTCCTAGGAACAGAGTAAACAAGTAATCTTTAAGACTATTCTCAATTTATGCAATCAAAAGAAATATAGATAATTATAATTCTAAGACCAGCCTATATAATGAAACATTATATTTCTCTGCACAGTTTTCAGACATCTGTCAGTTTTAAAACCCATTTGTGGAAGAAGAGGCCAGTTTCCCCTGAGAAAACAATGTGCCGCTACAGCAAGTTTACACAGTAATGATTGCTAATGTTCTTTCCCATAAAGGCATTTGGTAATTTATCCCGATAACTGTACATTGAAGAAAGGGAAATACCAAGACATTTCAAGAATTCCTACACACAGGTCAATTTGACATTGGTATTTAAATATGACAAGCATTTTACAGCCTTTGTGTTAGTGGGGGACTTGCAAAAATAGAATCCTATCTTAGGCCTAGTTCACAGAGAGTCCCTTGAGTCCATGGACCATTCAATGGTGATCACCCTGATCTCTTGAGTGAACATTATAAGAGAGGCAACTGGTAATCTTTAGGACCCCTATATTGGTCTGTTAAATAAGAGTTATCATGATTGGAAAGATCAGATAGAAGCTGTTGAGCTGAACCCTGGCCATTTCAAGACAATAAGGTGAAAGCAATGTTACGTCTCAAAAGAAATGTCAGAACATCCTTAAATATTTAAGGTGTGCAGTGATGTTAATTCCCATCATCTCCCCACTTTAATTCCCAAATTTGGCCATGACAAAATCCGGATGAACCCTAGACAATGACAATGGGTTACTGAATATTCAACCAACTAGTGATTAAGAATAATACCTTTGCTACATCTCATTAATATAATCCCTGGTATGTGATATATGACCATTGATTTTGGATGTGTATTATTTTCCATCATGAAGGGAAATTATACTAGAAAGCAGTTTTTATCGATCTAGGATGAACAACAGAATATACATTCTTTTTGTCCGAGAGCTATATTAACTCTTCTGCTCAATGTCATAATACAGCTCAAAGGGGACTAAAACATCTGTACACTCCACACAATATTACATTAACATGGTCTATTGATGACATTAGGATAATTGGACTATACTTGCATTAGTACAAAGTGATAGAATCACAGAAATCCTGAAAACCCACAAGGATTCCTAAGGATAGGCAATGAATTCTATAAAACCTAAGGACCCATTGATCAATGAAGTGTATTAATGGGTTTAATAGTCTGGGGCATGCTAAAATATGCCCCATAGAGATATGGAATAAATCATCACACTAGTGCATCCAATATGTCTCACCACTTTTTAAAAAATATACAGCCAAAACACTTTCTTCTCAACTCACACTTATGGTTACATGGTCTGAGGTTATTCATTTCAACCTGATGAAAATGAGTAATGTCCGCTCAACTCACACTTATGGTTACATGGTCTGAGGTTACTCATTTCAACCTGATGAAAATAAGTAATGTCCGTGATTGGTTTACAAATAAGTTGGCTACGTATTTGGATGCAAGATGAAAATAGACTATGTCCTATTTCTGTCCTAGTCAGAGGTGGCCCTGTAATACTGCATTCAGGGGCAATCTTCTCAAAAATTAGAGGTTCAGGCCATGTACTTGGTCATTTACTTTGTGTAAAAAGAAAATCCAATATTAGGATATACATAAATTCATGGTCAGTGTCAAGTTTCTAAGCCCCATGAACAGGCTCTTAAAGGAATAAAGATGAAAAGTTAAAGAACAAGTAGTCCTGTAGAAGAAGCATGTGCACAGACTTTTGGGAGCACACATGGCTTGTGAAGAACTTTGTATTGAATACTAAAGGCCATAAAATAAGTCATTAAAAAAAAAACACTTTTAAAAAGCAACTACACAGTTGCTTTTAACATCATCCAGTTTCTTTCATTGGCCATCTCCAATGCTGATATATTGGACTCATGAAAGAGCACCATATTGACAAGGACGGAATCTGTAGATAAACTCAATAGCATACACTTGCATTCAATAATAACACCCAACTTAGTATTGCTGTTTAATATCCAAGCAAAATAGCTCAACACTGAGCTGTAAAGGCAACGTCATTACTCAAAGAGAGCAACCAGCCCCTTGATTACAAGCTGGTACATTAGACTCGCTCCACTCTGAAAGGAGCAGAGATATTGAATGGACAGCATATTCTCTAGGCATGGAACTGCCTTCCTTGACCACAGAGCTTTAGAGACCATCACTGTCCAAAGGTTCACTGAGTGTGTATTCTACTGACAAACAACCCTGCAAAATATCACATTAGAGCAAAGGACACACATCACATCAAATGAATTGTGACGATGTGCATAGGATCTTGGAACTCACTTGTCCTATTACATACCATGCCATCCAGAACTCTCTTATCAGCTAGAATGATGGAAAAGGATTTGAAGTGTAAACTGACATGTCAGCTTGGAAATGATTCCTTCAGTAGCTTGGAAGTCATCTTCAAAAGTGCAGTTCACAGCTTAAGCAGTGACCCTTATATGGTGTTTTACCTCTAATGAGCAAAAACACATGGTTCCAGGAACAAAATTATGTTACTAGAGGTAATGGTTTTTACATTAATTCTCAGTAATCCATTTATATAACTTGTGTTTTCTATACCTGGAATTCTAGGATTTTCACTTCTAGTGTTCTTGTTCCCAGAGAAAATACTACTACCACCAGACACAGCAATAATCTCAATATATTGTAAATTTTGTGTCTTCTGGTCACTTTGGGCTTTTCAATGATGCCAAGAGATGAGAAAGCATGGAAAGGAATAAACCTCCTGGCAGGAGTAACTTTCCCTAATCATTTCTAGGAGGTAGGGCATCTGATTTACAATATGACAAAGAAGAATACATAGGCACCCAGTTGATCCACTGGGAGTTTCCTGTTACTCCCTTTTCCAAGTTCAATAGTCAGTAGACATGTGTAACAGCTTAAGAAGGGTGTAACAACTAAAGTCTTAAAGCTCTCAGGAATGAGTATCTGAGTCACCTTACCATGTAGGACATTGTGTTAATTCGATTTTCCAAGAAGCAAACAGCAAAGGGAGTTACAATATACAAAGACTCTTTTTTGAAGAGGTTGAGGAATAAGCCTGTGACGGTTAAAGCCGAGAGGTAAATAAATCTTAATATAATTATTCGCATCTAATACATAAGAAGAAGGAAGACAGCAAAGAAAGATCATGCAGGAAGAGCCGCAAAGAGCAGTAAAGCTACAGAAAGTCCTTGGTAGTCTAAAGTGGAGCTCCCGAGCAGTTAGCAGTGATGACTTTTTAGATGAATCTCCTCTCACCCAACTTAAGCATCCCAGTTATGACCTATCCTTTGGGAAATGGGTGGAGAGAGTGTGGCTTAAGTGTGCACACTAAAGTGGAAGCGAAGATAACGTGGGTTAAATTTATCAGGCAACTACCTTTGTGTTGTAGTCATGAAGACAAGATTGAATAATATCTCTCCATGCTTGCCACAGCCATCTGGACCAGCAGAGGTACTAGCTAAAAGGAAAGAAAATCCATAATGAGTAGTGAGGGAGGAAGAGGATGGTGCCAGCTGCAGCCTGAGATTAATTGCAGTGTCAGGGTCTCTAGCTCATCCCTCCAAACACTTTTTAAGTTTGCACAGACAGAACAATCACAGAATCTCTGAGCCATTTGCAGGTGTTTGAATTTATTATATGAATCAATGCCTCAAGTGACATAGGGGTACACTTAGTGATTGTGGCAGGTGTTTCAAGGTCCCCATTCTGGGAGAGAGACACTTATTTCCTAGATTCAGAAAGAAATACTTACAGTTAACAACTGCATCTATCCTTCTCCATAAATAGACTTTGCCCAAAGAGTTAAGCAAATCTTCATTTCAGAGTCTGTTTCCTGCAGAATTCAGCCTATTGTACATAAAGATAGACAGAAAGATGATAGATGTATATATGTGCAGACACATAGTACACTTACACAAATATATAATGTGAGGACAATCATGAAAAATGGAGTCTGAATTTACAGGAGTCCTGAAATAATTCTCATACTTAGATTTATGATCTGAATTCCTCTTGAAAAACAATTTGTGTCTTTGATCGCACACTTTAAGAATTATTGCTTTTTATAATACTTAGAATTGATGTGTTTTTTCAGAGATCAGACTAGCTCTAGCATGGCAAGAAGCTAGCTCTTTTAATTGTATTTATAAGTGATATCATTATATGCATGTGCAGCATTTTCTCTTACTTTTCTATTTCTGAATTTCCTTCTCCTCAACAAGTCATTTTATTTTATTATGTTGCAGTTCCTTTTAAAAAAACCAAACATTGACATACAATAAACTGAGCATACATAAACCATACAATCTGATAAATGTTCACACACAAACATACATAAAACAATCACCACAATCAATATAATGAAAATATCTTACTAAATGGAGAAATGTTGAAAGCATTTCTTCTGAGAGCTGAAACAAGACAAGGATGTCCATTCTCGCCACTTCTATTCAATACCGTACTGGAAGTCTTGGCCAGAGCAATCAGGCAAGAGAGAAGAATAAGCATCCAAATTGGAAAAGAGAAAGTCAGACTATCACTATTCACCAGTGATATGATCAATACCTAGGAAACCCTCCAAAAGGCTCTAGATTTGATAAACAAATTCAGTAAACTCTCAGGTTAAAAAATCAATGTACACAAATCAGTAGCACTACTATACATCAACAACAACCACGCTGAGAATAAAATCAAGAACTCAATCCTTTTAATAATAGCTGTAAACAAATACCTAGGAATATTCTTAACCAAGGAGGTAGAAGATCTCTACAAAGAGAACTATAGAACAGTGCTGAAAGACAACATAGATGACACAAAGAAATGAAACACTTCCTGGGCTCATGAATTGGAAGAATCAATATTACAAAAATGACCACACTGCCCAAGGCAACTACAAATTCAATGTAATTCCTCTCAAAATTGCAGCATTATTTTTTGGAGAATTATAAAAAACAATACTAAAATCCATATGGAACCCAAAAGAGCCTTAGTAGCCAAGTGAATCCAAAGTAAAAAGAACAAATCTGGAGGCATTGCATTACCTTACTTCGAATTATGCTACATGGTTATAGTAACCAAAATAGCATGGTACTGGAGTAAAATTTGACACATAGACCAATGGAAGAGGCTAGAGAACCCAGAAATAAAGCCAAATTTACAACCAACTAATCGTCAACAAAGCATACAAAAACATTAATTGAGAAAAGGACACCCTATTTAATAAGTGGTTCTGGAAGAACTGGATAGTCACATGTAGAATGGAACTGGATTCCTATTTCTCACCATATAATAAAAACAACTCAACATGGGTTAAAGGCCTAAATCTAAGAGCTAAAACTATAAAACTTCTGAAGATAATGTAAGAAAAACTTTTCTGAACATTGGCTGAGGCAAAGAATTTATGACTAACATCACAAAAGCAAACATAACTAAAACAAAAAATTAATGAGACATAATTAAACTAAACACTTCCATACAGCAAAAGAAATAATCATCAGAGTAAAGAGATGACATAAAGAATGAGAGAAAATATTTGCAAACTCTGCATCTGACAAAGGACTAATATTCAGGATCTAAAAGGATCTCAGCAAATCAGAAAAAAAAGAAAGAAGAAAGAAAGAAAGGGAAGAAAGAAAGGAAAGAAAGAAAAAGAAAGAAAGAAAGAAAGAAAGAAAGAAAGAAAGAAAGAAAGAAAGAAAGAAAGAGAAAGAAAGAAAGAAAGAAAAAGAAAGAAGGAAAGAGAGAAAGAAAATAGAGAATTTTTGTTTTAGAGACAGAGTTTTGCTTTTTCACCCAGGGCAATAGAACTGGACCCTGGAAAGGAAGGAAGGAAAGAAGGAAGGAAGGAAAGAAGGAAGGAAGGA
>NW_022437007.1:4127458-4230276 GCF_009761245.1 Sapajus apella | reverse complement strand
GTTCTGTCGCCAGGCGCCAGGCTGGAGTGCAGTGGCACGATCTCCGCTCACTGCAACCTCCGCCTCCTGGGTTCAAGCAATTCTCCTGCTTCAGCCTCCGGAGTAGCTGGGACTACAGACGCGTGCCACCACACCCAGCTAATTTTTTATATTTTAGTAGAGACGGGGTTTCACTATGTTGGCCAGGATGGTGTTGATCTCTTGACCTCGTGATCCGCCCACCTCGGCCTCCCAAAGTGCTGGGATTACAGGCGTGAGCCACCGCGCCCGGCTAAAGGTCATTATTCTAAGTGAAGTTACTCAGGAATGGAAAACCAAATATTGTATGTTCTCACTTATAAGTGGGAGCTAAGCTCCGGATACCCACAGGCATACACAGCAGTAGTATGGACTTTGGAGACTCAGAATGGGGATGGTGGGAGTGGAGTGAGAGATAAAAAACTACATATTGGGAACCAATGTACAGTACTAGGGTGATGGGTGCAATAATATCTCAGACTTCACCACTATACGATTCATCCTTGTAACAGAAAAACACGTGCACACCAAAAGCTATCGAAATTAAAAAAAAAAAAAAAAAAGAAAAAGAAAAAAGAACTCCCTTAAAAATAGGTTTCACAATTTTTGGATTTATAGATATAAATCAAACTATACTAGAAATTGTATTTATATTAGATGTCTAATCAAACTGAAATAAAACATACTTCATATTTGAATTTCTGTCCAGTTTTTACTTCAGTGAATAAGCCTTTAAAATGTGCAGTTATAATAAAAAAAAGAGCAGCCACAGCAGAGTGTAGCAGAGTTATAATTAGACTGTTCTTAATTGTGATTATGAGAAAGACGTGCAAGTGATTGAGAAGAGATATTTCAAGGAAGCCAGGAGAGAAAACACTAATGGAGGCAGGGATGGAAGTAGGGGAAAAGGTGGGTTTATTAAGGGAGACACTAGCGACGCTGTAGGAAAGGCAATATCACCACTCTAAAGTGCTATTTAGTTAGCAAGAGGTTTCAAAATAATACTGAGATCTAAACTCTCAGCCTTTAGAAGTGATGCCTACATTTGTAGATCTGAGGAAGGTCTAAGACCAGGATTATTATTTCAGCGTCCAAGCCTTGATGCCACCTAAACTACTTAAAGTGTGAAAATAACTGATGAGTGGCATCCGGGTTTCAAACTTTAATTTGAAATTTCACATTGCTGTTTTCACACCAAAGATTTGTTTTGTTATCTTCAGAAAAATTTACTAATTTTGTGAAACATCTAGTGAAATAATTTATAAGGGTGTCATGTGTGTCACACCTTTCTTACATTTTAATTTATTATGTGTGCTTTGATAGTACATTATCAAAGGTGGTTTTCCATGGAAGCAAATTTCTGTGATGCTGTGAAAATTTTATTCCAAATTTATTCTACACGAGAACAGAACAAAGTTTTTGGGAAATTACTAGAAATTGCAATGAAAGACAGAAGAAAAGAAACTTTAAAAATCCTGTGTGATGAGAATCAGTATAATCAATATTGAAATATAAATAGCAATGAGGGAAGTCTTGTGTCATATATGAAAATAAATGTATAACATATGCACTTTTATACATATATTAGCTAATACTAATAAAGAATTAAAGTGAATCAAAATACCTAATGAAAATGGTTCAAATAGATAAAGATGAAAATAAGGAAATTAATTTTAATTTAATAATAGCCACATAAAACTTAGAACTAATTTTTCCAACAGTTGCAAATATTGACAATATGAATAATGATGGCACAATGAAAAATGTATGAAAATATATACTTTATTACATCTTGGGAGTACAAATTACTGGAAGATCATTAAAGGGTGAAAAACCTGTATCTATTACAATTTTAAATATGAATACCTCTGGGCCAGAGCCAATAGTTTTTTTTTGTTTGTTTGTTTGTTTGTTTTCAAATTTCAAAATAAAGATAATTTAAATGACTTAAATTCTAAACACAAAGTAAAATTAAATATTTATTTGGATTTTAGGAGCAATGTATACTCAAATCTTGACCTCTTTCTGTAGAAAATATGGGATCAAATTTAAAGGAAACCAAATTATTAATCAACACACATTTTTATTTCCTATTTAATTAAAATATATTTAATATATTTAATAGTACCTACATTTAATTTAGATCTTTGTCATGCTAATTTTTATTTAATATACATTTAATGTGTATTCCATATATATAATATATCTGACTATTTAGAGGAGAAGTTTTTAAGTTTTTTAGAGGTGTGTTTCACTTAAAATCTTTGAGATTCAGGTGGGTTTTTTTAAGCTGGTGCCCTGAGTGCCTCTTTTCCCATCCAAGTAATGATGACTCGAAGAACACGATGGACATTCCATTCCGTAAAAAAAAGGAATGTTCTGTGTTAAAGTGAGAAATATGTGTAGTCAACCATCACATAAATTTTTCTTGTTAAACAAGGACTACAGTATAATTACAAAAAATACCATAATCATACACACACACACACACACACACACACACACACACACACATACACAAACACTCACACACACACTTCATGTATGTATGTACTGCTTCTCCATCTATTCTTTATTTACTGTATTGACACCAAGAAAATATCACTATAAAGACAACTTTGCTTATAAATAAGCATGATCTTATTTGTAAAAATATTGCTTCAAACCCAAAAATTTCATAATCATTCACTTTATACATATGAATATTAAAAAAGCTGAAAGGTGAACGATTTTATACTGAAACTACAACTACGTTTTCAATGATTTGACAGAATCAGATTTTGTAAGCCAATTTTGGTGATAAGAAAAAGCTCTTTCCAATAAGTGCGTTTAATATTTAACACAAAATGAAATTAAATATTCATTTGTGCTTTCTTGAAACATTTATTTATTTAAGCATGCCTTGGTAAACTTCCTAAATGCATCTTTACTAAAGAAATATTCTCTCTATAGTATCATTTGTAAAGGCAGGAAATTAATGGGTTTTCATTTTGTTGTAGAGAAATGACACTTTAACAGCATTACTATTTTATTGTATGCTATGGTTCAAATGAGTGTATTTCATGTTTTAGTACTTAGAATGTGAATCATTAAAGAGCTTATTTGTTACATTTTTGTGACATATGTTGAATTTTTTTTTCTAGTGAAGAACACAACACATACATCTTTTAAACTTTTCTGTTACTTCCATTGTTATTCATTTAAATGAGTCCCATTGTAATAATGTTTTATTTTATGTTACATTTATATTATTTCATTTTAAGAGTTCTTTCAGTAAACTTAAAAAAACATATTTTTTAAAGCTTTACTATGAGTCCCTCAGTTATTAACATGGACCGTACCCATGTAGTAAGATTTAATGGCTTGTGGTATTGAATAGAGTTTTGCTAACCTGAGTTTTATGGACAATTGCTTCAGAAGAGTTTGTGCCAACAGATAAATGTCATAATTTCTCACCATAGTACAATTATTTGAATAGATCTGTCATCTCTCCCTTAACTAAAAACTCATTTCAATGAATGAAATTCAACTCAAAATGAACAACATTCAAAAATCTGTGTTTTTAACAGGGTTTGACAAATTTTCTATAAAGGGGCAGAGAGGAAATATTCTAATCTTTGTGGTCTATATGATTTCTGTCCTACTGTTCAACGCTCTCATTATAGCACAAATGTAGCCATAAAATACTTAAAAGAATAGGAGCGACTATGTTCTAATAAAACTTTATTTACAAAAGTAGACAGCTAGACAGATTTGACCAGCCCTAGCTTGCCAGCCTCTTCCCCAGAGCAGCGTTTCTTGAAGGGTGGTCCACAAACCAGTGCTATCTATCACCTGACAGCTTCTTAGAAATGTAAATTATCACATCCCACTCCTACAAGTTCTGCATTTTGGGGTGTGGGTTCCAGTAACCTGTGATATAATGTGTCCATTATGTAAAAGAATGTATTAAAACACAGATTCCCAGGATTCACCTGAGTGATTATGTTTCAGTAGGTCTGGGATGGACCTGAAAATTTGCAATTTTAACAAACCGTGGGTAATTTTGAGGGAGCCAGTCCTCTGACCACACTTTGAATAGGGCTTTTCAGAAGGTACTAAAATGGTATCATGTGTCTTCTTGCCCTAAATAACTCTCCTACATTATATTTTTAACTTATGTTACTTTCATTTACTTGATCATTCATTCATACAAATATGAATAAATACAAATATTAAAAATATATGTATTGAGAAACTACTACGTTATGCATTAGGGGTTCAAAGATGAATCACAAGGGCCTCAGTTGTTGTTACTAGAAAAAAATTGAATAAAACAATTGGTTGAAAAGACTAAAACAAGCAAAATATTTAAAAAATTTTGGATTTATTAAATAAATAATTATTGAGCTATACAAATACCGGTACTAGTAATGTTTCCAGTTACTGTGCTGAGTGTTTGGTAAACAAAGTTGAGTAAACTCACAATTCCCAGCACTCAAGGAACAAACTAGTGGAAGAGCAAACAATTAACACACATTTTCTATGTAACAGATGAGGAGCCCCATTTATCTGGGCGTTCTGAACAATAGTTATTTAGCCATATGAAGTCCAATGAGAAGGAAGGCCATGTGCAGTAACAACGAGAAAGAAAGAAATGGTGACTGTTAAAGGAACTTCAGTAATTCAGTATTGTGCAGAAATAATGATATGGAATTAGAAAATATAAGGTTTAAGATGGAATCAGGAATATTTTAGGGCCTTGAATATTATTTGACTTTTGGGACTATGGTGGTCCCCCTTATTTAAAACCCAACTAAATATGTTAATGAGGGAAGTCACTTGGTAAGATCTATGTAACCCAGGACATCTCTGTGTAAATTGTGAAGGTTTAATGGAAAGGCACAAGACCAAAATGCCACCTCCTGGGCATGGTCTTCTCTAACCACCCTACTTGCTTGTGTCCCCCACCATAGTTACTCTCCAAAAGGATAGTCTATGTTATTATCTTCATAATTCTTAGTTCAAAATTAAGCCATTATTTTTATGTGCGTGGTTTTTTTTTTGAGACGGAGTTTCGCTCTTGTTACCCAGGCTGGAGTGCAATGGCGCGATCTCAGCTCACCGCAACCTCCGCCTCCTGGGTTCAGGCAATTCTCCTGCCTCAGCCTCTCGAGTAGCTGGGATTACAGTCACGCGCCACCATACCCAACTAATTTTTGTATTTTTTAGTAGAGACGGGGTTTCACCATGTTGAGACCATATTGGCCTCGTGATCCACCCGTCTCGGCCTCCCAAAGTGCTGGGTTTATAGGTACTTTGAGTGAGTTTATGTGTTTTTTACTTGACATTTTTTCCTCTGCTCCTCTGTCATCTATAATTTAAACTCATGAAAATTGGGAACTAGTCTTTCTTGCTTATTACTTTAACATAGCGCCTAGAGGACTGAATGTCATACAAAATATATGTGATGAATAATGTACAAATGAATAATATCACATAGACAAGTAGGTGAATTGTGGTATAACTGACTGAAATAATTGTTATAGAAGAAAAATCACATTTTATGAACTGAGGGTTATAATGAATTTGAACTGCCTAAGGGCATCTAAGAGATTTCTTGTAGGTATTTGGGTTTGTAGATATTATAGATCTTGCAGGCGTCAGTGACCATGTAAGTCATAAAGTTAGATGAGATCTTTAAGGAGAAAATGTATGTAGGGGAAAAGGGCTAAAAATAGCACCCAGGAAAAATTTGACACAAAAAGGATAAGCAGGCTGGGCTTAGTGGCTCATGCCTGTAAAACCAGCACTTTGGGAGGGGGAGGCAGGTGGATCACAAGGTCAGGAGTTCAAGCCCAGCCTGGGCAAGATGGTGAAACCCTGACTCTACTAAAAATACAAAAAATCAGCCAGGCCTGGTGGTGGGTGCCTGTAATGCCAGCTACTCGGGAGGCCGAGGCAAGAGAATTGCTTTAACCCAGGAGGCGGAGGTTGCAGTGAGCCAAGATCGTGCCTTCGCACTAGCCTGGGTGATAGACCAAGATTCTGTCTCAAACACAACAGATCAAAACAAAAAAAGGATAAGCAAAGAAAGAAGCAACGTGTGAAAGTGTTTGAGAAGGAATTGCTAAAGGAATGAAATGAAGTCTACTGTATTGTGTAGTTAGAAATATTAGAAATGCAATTATCAAAATTTTCCCACAAAGGCAATTGCCAATCAATATGAAATTATGAAGACAGATAAAAAATAATTGAAAAGTCTTTAGTTTATTTGGTAATTAGCCTCCATGATTTAATATAGACAAAAATGCATGTTATCATTTTACAAATAAGAAAAGTTAGCATCAGTGTGAAGGAAAGATGTGTCTAATCTTCACATCTGGTGAGGCATGGAGCCACAACTGAATCCATACTTAAAGAGTTTTTTTGTTTGTTTGTTTCATCATTCTGAACAGATTTTAAAACTGTCAAATGATGTTTTATCATCTACTAAGATAGTAAATATGCTTCATGATTTTAAGGACTAATATCAGGAAATATTTTAATAGATTTAGTATGGCTATACCTTTCCTACATTCTGAAGTATATATTACCAGGTACACGTGGCAGAAACTAATACTGTAACTGGCCTCTAATATCCCTTCTCTTTCCCTATAGGTATTAAGAAATTGCAAGTGAGCCAAATCCTGCTCCACCATCTGTTTTGTGTGGGGGTGTGTGTGTGTTTCACAAGGTAAGAATGACAGTCAAATTTTTAAAGAATTTATAAAAGTCAAAAAATATTTGTATTTAATAATGTGAAAAGTAAACAAAATTAAAACTTCAGTGGCCATAAATTAAATCTCACCAAAACACAGCAATTCTAATTCATTTACATGTTATTCATGATGCTTTTGTGCTGCATGGCAGAGCTGAGTAGTGCCAGAGACCATATGGCTCCCAAACTTTAAATATTTACCCTTTGTCCTTTTATAGGTAAAGGTTGCTAATGCCTTCTCTAGAGTAATAAAAGATTTGGCTGTGTGATCAACCAGCTAAAGAGTAACTTTCCCAGGCTTCCTTGAGGCAGATAGGGCCTTGTGACAGAGTTCTGACGATGAGTGTGGAAACAGACATTATTTGGGCAATGTAAATATAGTGCTGTGTAAGCAAAGAGTTATGCTCCCCATTCCTTCTTTTTCCATGGCATGGCTAACATAATAAGGAAATAAATTGTATTTTTGTTTAAGGTATTGTCATTTTGGTCCTTATTTAAACAGCCAGCTCAATATCCTAATCACTGCAGTAGTCTAATATTAGTATTTTTACATATTACAATAAGTATAATTTAAATTGTGAGACATTTACATTAGATTTTTATCAAAAACCAGTTTATTTTGAGTATGTTTACAAAAGTGGTCAATTCATTTCTATATAAATAGAAAGTACATATTGTTGAAGAATAACTTTAGAAGCAAATTGACGAATGTTTAAGAAACATGGGAAAATAATTCATGATTAGAAAGAGTAATTGTGCCTTTAAATGAAAAAGTGTCAGTTTATCTAGTAATCCATTAGTTTAAATTAAAGCAACAATATGATTCTATTTTCACCCAAAATAATCTCTTCTGTTTTCTTTGATAAGGAGGAATATCAATTCATATGAAGCTTCTGGCTTCTCTCTTCCATTTTGTTCATTCCCCTTCTTCAGAGTTTGATGAATGTATCTGGTTGGTAAGAAATTTGACTTAATCATCCAATCATACTCATTTGTCTTAAGCAGGAGCAACTTTCATGGAGCACACAGTCCCATCTTTGCCACAAAACATACATCTGATGGGGGAGGGTCCTGTCCGATATGTGTATGCAGAACTGTGATGGTTAATTTTATGTATCAGTTTGACTGGTCCATGATACCCAATAATATTTGATATTTGATCAAACATTATTCTGGATGTTGCTGTAAAGATGCTTTTTTGGATGAAATTAACATTTAATTAATGAACTTTGAGAAAAGTAGATTACCTTCCATAATATGGATGAAGCTCATTCAATCAGTTAAAGGAAGGCCTTACTAGAGCAAAGACTGACTTCCCCAGTCAAGAATGTGAGCCGAATCTTTAAAATCTCTCTCTCTCTCTCTCAGTGTACGCCTCCCCCCTCCAAACACCCACACATTCTCTCTGTCTCTCTCTCTTACACATACACATTCTATTGGTTATTTTCTCTGGAGAACCCTGACTGATACAAGGGAGTGGGAGGGAAAAACCAGGAGGTTGCAATTTGGTGGAGGCAAAATCAACTTTAAATATATGTATAAAATATATAGAGATTATATATGATTAATAAATAATTGTTTTATAATTATAATTATATAATTAATATATAAGATAATTTTATATTACATAATGCATTATAATATATAATTTTATATTATATAATACATTATAATATGTAATGTATAATTATAAATAATATATAAATATAAGTTATGTATCTATAATTCTTTTGAGATGTGCTCCTGCTGTGCTGCACATCTCACAGGCAGAATCATAGTGCACTCAGCCTCAAACACCTGGCCTCAAGTGAACCTCTAGCCTCAGCCTCCCAAGTAGCTGGGACAATAAGCTTGTGCCACCTTACCTGGTGAATTCAATTTTACAAGAGGCTGGACTTTGACTTTTAATAATACATGAGACATATATTTTAAGGAAGCAAAACACATATGGGCTGACTGAGGCTTCTCATATAGTGTCAGCTTCTGGACTTTTGTGAGTAGGCCAGGCATACTGAAGTTAGCAGTTAGCAGAAACTAATATTGAATTATGAGGCTGGCTTTTATAGTTATACTAAAAAAGTCATGCAGCTTTAACAAGAAGCTCTATTTTATAACTATAAAGTACTTTGATTCTAGTGGGTGACTATAGTTTATGCCACATATTTTCCAAAATAGGTGACTCTTTCTTTAAAAGGAGTGACCTTACCTTCATTGAAGCAGGTATCAACGAAGAAAAAATTCAAAATATTATGAAAAGAAGGTAGTTCAGATATTTTCTTTGTAGACATAGGGAGTCAGATATATATGCCACTTTAAACTCTTAGTTAGCTGAGCTTAGCATGTCTTATAAAGCACTGGTAGAGTCGAGTTTTAAATTTTTAGATCCAAGTCTACATAGGCAACCCTGAATTAATTGTTTCGATTTCCATATTAATTCAGAGTCAAAGCAGTAGTTATGAGTAAAGAAGAAAGAAGAGTGAGCTCATATGGTTTATATATAGGCATATGAGTTATCACTGATCTCAGTTTCAACTTAGCTCTATATTAACTAATAGAATATGCAGGATGAATCATTTTTTATGAAATGGATTTCTTCGACCTAAGGATTTTCATACCAAGTAGCAGTAGATACACTCAATGTTAACGAATTCAAAACTCAAGTCTCCAAATAGTTTGAACTTCACGTAACTAAATCCAATATAAGTTACGTTTACTACTCCAGGGGTGCCAGAAACACAAGGTTAAAAGTAATGAATCTTAATATCTTTTAAATACACTGGAAGGAAAAAATATCTGCCTTAAGTAAGATCTGTTAAGAGGAACTACCACAGTTGTAAATTTCTAAATTTTGCATACAGACAACACTGTTTCAGGATCTCTCTCCAAGACAGGAGACATATGCATAATTGAATATTCTCCATGTGTGCAAAATTCTTCATACCAAAATTAACTTTTTGTAGGAAGACATTTCCCAATTGAGTTTCAGTTTACAAATTTTAGATGTATGTCAGATATTGACTGTTATCCTGGTGAAGCAGAAATCAGGATTTTTCTTGCCTACTCTTCATGCTGCAGATACTTTCGTGTTTTTAATATGGTCCTATGGCAACGCTAGAAATTCTTCTGGGATTAAAACTGTGTTTGGCCGCGCGCGGTGGCTCACGCCTATAATCCCAGAACTTTGGGAGGCCGAGACGGGTGGATCACGAGATCAAGAGATCCAGACCATCCTGGTCAACATGGGGAAACCCCGTCTCTACTAAACATACAAAAAAAATTAGCCGAGCATGGTGGTGCGCGCCTGTAGTCCCATCTACTTGGGAAGCTGAGGCAGGACAATTGCTCGAACCCAGGAGGCGGAGGTTGCGGTGAGCCGAGATTGCGCCATGGCACTCCAGCCTGGGTAACAAGAGTGAAACTTCATCTCCAAAAAAAAAAAAAAAAACAAAACTGTGTTTAAAATCACAGCTCTGGGGACTGGGCATGGGACTGATTCTAAAATTAGGTAGACGGAAGTCAAAAAGTATGGTCATCTTTTGTGTTCCATTAACTCTTTTTACTCTATAAAAGAGGTACTATATTTGTAACATATGAGGCAATGGTGAGGGTAACATTAAATCCAGCGAGAGACAGCCCAGGCAATGACTGCTTTCAGAAGTCTCGGTCCCATTTTTACAACTGGCTGAGGCTGGACAGAAAAAAAAGCAACAACACAACAAAAAGTGCTAATCTTATTTTCTTTTTATGTTCAACTAACAATAAAATTAGTTTTTAATTTCAGTCTCTTAAAAGATTATTTGAGGTTTAATTTTCAAGAGGTTTTTTTTAATATATATATATTTGTGCTTTAATTTATCCCTGGATATTTTGTAATGAGAGAGGTTTTTATTAATTGGGGGCATTTTGATATTATCAGTATTACCATTGGAAAGTGGTTTTTTTTATGCCTTATTTGTATATTCCTATGCCATTTATTAACAGTGTGAAACTTTTTATGAACTATGGTAGACTGTAAGACTTACAGTCATAAGGCCCACTCAAGTGTTTTGCTGTGCCGATACTCTCTGTCACATAGCAGTGTGACACAGCCTTACCTAGGACTTCCAGATGAAGATGAGGTCACCTCAGCACGTATTTAACTCATATGTGAAAAATGAAGTCAGCTTCATGGAAGGAATACAAATTCTCTTCTGCTTTTTTCTACCTTACATTTGTGCATCCTTGTTGTTTATTTTTGATCTTCTCCTGCAAAATTCATTCCTTCCATTGGAAAAAGAAATATTAGATATCACTCTACATAAAAACAAAGTTAAAAGTGGAGACAAAGCATTCACTTTTTCAAAACTCAAGGTTTTAAATGTTTGTGTCCTTTTCGGGATTTGACTTTAACATTATTACAAAGGAGACACCAAGGGCAATCATTAAGAATGATGGCTGGGAATGAACTGATTCAAATAATCAGGTTAACTCATGGCTTTTATACAAGAGAAGCAGTCCTGCTCTGAATCTTCATGTGTATGTATTTGTCTAATATTTCTTAAGGTTATTTGTTAATTAGATTTTCTTAAGATAAAAATTTATGTCACTAGCCTTGGTTGTCAGTATGGCAATGATTTGGGTTTTTCAAGAGTTAGTGTAGGCCAAAAGAGTGATTAGGTAACTGGTTTTCTATTTTTCAGTGACATATCCTAATCCACTATTTAGAACTGTGTGGGAAGAAGGAAAATCTTAATGATATCCTTGTTAAGGGGAGAAACTAGAACAAATGAGGGGATATTAAATATAATCTAATCTTATTCCTAAAATATTCACTACAATAGACTCTTGACTATTTTATTACGTCTAAAGTTAGGTATCTCACTTTTGTTCTTACTACCCAATAAGCTTTAGTACTTAGTGTCAACTATTTAAGGATCTCTCAAAATAAGTTTGTGATATTACAGAAAACTAAGTAGGTATTTCCAATATACTTAGAAAATCATTGGTTTTCTTTAGTTCATCTGACTTTAGTGTACAGGTACCGGAAGGTACCTAGCTAACAAGGTAACATATTCTTTGCTTTCAATAGCCGTCCATGAGCATTCCTATTCCAGGGAAGTCTTACTGTCTCAATATACTAGCAACCAGAAAAGGCATCCAGAGGACATTATTTAGATTCCATATAACACACAAATATCATACAACACACACACACACACACATTATTATTTGCTTACCTTTGCACATACTCCTTTCAAAAATCTCAAGTGTTGTATACTTTTCTATCATTAATAATTCGCATAAGAAATGTAATGCAAAAAAAAATTCTATGTTCTTGACTTTCCCATTTCTATTTAAAATAATGGCTAACTTTACATTATAGGCATTATAAAATAATAGATATAGTCTTTCTCTTTCTTTTATTACTATCTTTCTTCAGAAAATTTATACCACCTAATGCATAATTTTAAACACTTGCAGCACCTGACTTTATCTTCTCTTAATTTCTCTTGTCATTCTCTCGCCACATATTTCTTTTACGTGTGTTATAAATTCTTCATTATATTGAAATATAAATGTATAAATATGTGTATATATATGTGTGTATATATACATGAATTCATAAAAATAAAATTAATTACCTTTGAAAAAATAAAATTGCTGTAATAACTAAATATAATGTATAGTATTCTTCCTTCCAGCGATTCTGTACTGCTTTCTGATATAATTTCCTTTAAAATAGAAAACATATTTTAGTCTATGTGGACCTGCCAGCAATGAATTTTCCAAAGTGCCTTTTATTTGAGTAGTCATTTCCATTTTTCAAGGATAGTTTTGCTATATATAGATTCTATATTGAACTTTAAAAATAAATTAAGCAATTTAAATCTGTTGTTACATTAACTTCTTATTTGTTTTGTATACGTTGATTAGTTTGGTGTTATTATTTTTATACTTCTGTATGTGATGTATAGTTATTTGCAGCTCTTAAAATACTTAAGGCTTTTTAAAGTAATTTTATTACATTATAGCTAAGTATAATGCATTTTTTTGTTCTGTTTTTTGATTTTTTTTGTTTTTTAGTATATTTGATTTGGGGTTTGTCAAGGTTCTTGGATATGTAGGTTGAATTTCTTTATTAAAATGGAAAAATTTAGCTATATTACTTATGCTAATATTTATATGCTTTATTCTCTTTTCCCTCTTTCCCTGTCTGGAAATCTAATTGTGTGTATGTTATTTATTTATCATGTCTCACATGATGCTATTTATTGGTTTCTTTTTTCCAGGAACATATTGCTCTCTGCTTCAGTTGGATAATTTATATTTAACAGTCTTCAAACTCAATGATCTTGTCTTCTGCTCAGTCTGCTGCTAATCCCATCCAATTGCATTTTTATTTTAAGAATTCTATTTCTGTTGTAAAATTTAATTTAGTTCTTTTTTAGAGCTTATTTTTCTCTCTCAAAATAATTCATTTCTTCACATATTATATTCATTTTTCTATAAATTTTTGTAATATTTATAATCATTTAATTTATTTTATTTTACTCATTTGGTAAATAAACTATTTGTCAGGATTCACTTATTGACTTTACCTTTCTTAGTTACTAGTCAATTTTTATGTATGTATAAGTGAAGTCCAGATTATCACATGAAATAAAAGAGTTTAGACTTAGGTCTATAATTTGTTTATATCTTAGAATCTAATCACTTTTCTCTCTCTGGGTGGTAAGGTAGGCAGTTTCTACACATATTCTTCATGTTAGCTGGAAAAAATTGGCTTCTCTTTTAGTTATTATTTTTTTATTATTATTCTTTGGACTCAACTCCAGGAAGAACCTTGTGTTTAATCTCTAAAAGAATGTGCAGAACTGCACAATTTGTCTTTTCCTGTAAGGTCCTCTTCTATTGCAATTTCTGTCAAATTTGGTGTAGGCGCAGTGATAAGAATGACTGGGCCAATGGATTTCTCTTTTCTTTTCAAGCTCTTCCACTCTCAAACCTGAACCAATAGTTCACACGGTCATTCAGAGGCCTGATGATTTTCCCACATCTCCATATGGCAGCCTAACATAACCAGAAAATGTATTTGCCTCCAATATTGAAACTGTGTGACTTGCATTTCACATATGAAGGGCTTTTTCTTCACTTAAATTAAATTCATAAAGCCTTTATTGTTTTTACCATTATGGGCTAGTTCATTAGAAAGTACAATTACGATTTCACCTGAGGTTTTCTATTGTGCTATCCAAACAAAGTCCTTTCTTATTTTCTTATCTCTTGTCCAAAATCTGAAGTTTGCCTTTTTTCATTCTTACAATTGAGAGAATGCAAATAATTGTATAATGATGAGATTTCCAGATTTGGTTGACTTGCAGATTTCCCACTGAATATACTGTTAACTCCTTCACTTGTGTAGGTAGATGAATGACTTTTACTGCTGCTTATATAATAATTTTATCTGTATTTTCAATTATTTGCATTCAAAATTTCCTGTTTTATAAGTAGCTCTTTGAATTTATATTGTTCTTAAATTATACTTCAATTTGATTTCTTTAATGTTTTTTTTTTTTGAGTAATTCCTTTACCTTCTTATATGACTTTGCTACTATAAGACATTTATTATGAAATAATATTTTTATCCATAACTCCTCCTGATGGGGTATACAGATTATAAGCTACATATAAACTTTTTTACCACAGGATGGTGTCATCTAACTAGGACAGATTGCTAAATCAAGATTGATTTCTCTATCAATAGATACTTATCTTTCTATTTGTCAATGTTTATTATTTGTCTAGATTTTTTTTTACTGCATTGATCTTATCATTGCAGTGGTTCCTTCATCATAGGACCTCCTCCATGCTACCCTCTCTCAAATACTTATCCAGATAATTTCAATTTACTTGGTTACCTCCTGTCCAATTTTAATGTTGAATCTAGTTTAGTGCTCACAGACAATTAATAATGTAACATATAGAACACACGAGCTATTCCCCAGCAATTTGATGTGCATTTTCTATAGAATTTCATCCTTTACTTTCTGCAATAGTCATCACATTTCACTTAAATAACCATATTTCAATAGGAAGCATAATACTGACCAAACATAATATTTTCTAATATCCTTTCTTTTTTTGTTCTTTATACTGTCTTTATTTTGTATTTTCGTATTTGGCTATTCATTATGTGACACATTTTGGCATATTTTGATGTATTTGTATAAGCTAAATAACAATTAGTAAGGTTTGTTTAAAAAATTTTAGTAGGTAAGTAAATATTCTGCCAACAAGGTGTTCTATTTCAGCTATATCCTTCATTTATTTCAATATATCTGAACAGTAATCATATTCCATTCTCCTACTGCCCTTTCTCATTTAACTATAATTGCGTCATGTATCATATCATGTAACCAAATTTCATAGTTTTATAAAATTATACATGCTAATGATTGATATCTACTTTTACTCACAATTTCCTTTTTATAAAAATTTATTTTTTGTGTTGGATATTCCTTTCACAATTTATTTATATTTATTTTTTAGATAATCTTATATTTTAACTTCAAATATACTTTAAAAATATTTATTTCTGTTTTTAATCTATAATACAGTATTGTACATACAATAGATTTCTCATCGAGATTTTTCTATTTTTAAATCCTATCTCTTTTGAAATATCATTCTGTTTTGAATTATCTTTCTATTTATTGCAATAGACATGTTTTCAATTTTTTTTAACCTCCTATCTATGTTATCTGCTTTGTTTCAGAACAGTATATAGGATTTGTCATTTATCTATGACATTTGTGTTCTTTGATATTAACTTTTTCCAGTTTACCCTGTAAAATCAGTGCACAGTCTCTAGTCTTATAATGGCTTTAGATGAGCAGAAATAAACATGTTAGTTTATATGTCTATAAGTATATTTGTATTTATGAACTTATGCATGTTAATATACAACTTATAAATATTTAAATGTATATGTCTAATTTTAACCTTTTTTATTCGTTCAAAAACAGCAATGTTGGGAAAAGCTGCAAAGGAGAAAGGACTTACAGAATGCCTTCATAAATTGGTTATGAGTAACATATAAACAAGGAACAACAAACTTCGGAAGGCTGCAGGAGGCCTCTGAGGAGGAAGACCTCTTCATGCCTCATGTTCTGGTGCAGGGTGACCTCAGCTCTGTTACCATAAACATTGTGCTCAAGGACATAAAACTCCTTCGTAGCACTATGACGTAGCCAGACTTGTAGGCTCCTTGTAAGGCCCATGTTCCACCAGCTGCACATAGGTAATAAACTAAAGATAACCACATGTTCTTGTTTTATGAAACTCCCAAACTGCCACTGTTATCAGTCCTTGGGATGACACATCAATTCTGGCTCACTGATTCAGTTCCGGCTCACTGATTCACTCCACCATCAATCCACCCCTACCCTACAGATCAAAGTGATTATAACCAGTAAATAGTGTGGATGATCAGAGCTTGGGGCCTTCACTGCCTCCACTAATAAGTGATGATCCCCTGGTCCCGATTTCTCTCTTAATCTGCCTTTTTATCATTCCTTTGTCACCACGGCACTTGGGGTACCCACTGGTGATGTAGGGCTGGCTCCCTACATTCTGGTGCCCAATGAGGGGCTCATGGATCCCTACATTCTGGTGTACAAATGTATAAGGCTCATGGATTCCCTATATAGCAAAATAACATTAATTTTCTTAATATTCCAATTATCATTTTGGGGACTTATAGAGAAAAAACATTCTTAAATCACTTTTAACTGTAAGTTAAATATACATCACCCCTTTTTTATATGTCCTGTACTCCCTGAAGATTATTTATTCACATCACATATTATTTTTCTTTATGTAATTTATCCCTTATTCTTTTGATTGGTGTTCAAGCTCCCATTGTTGAAAACTAAAACAGTTTCAACATAACTAAATTATATATGATAAATAGTCTTTTCAAACTTTGTGATTGACATTTGTTCCTGTATTTGTCTTAGTATTATTGCCTATAAATAATACAGTCTCCCTTTCAATATTGTTCTCCATATAATTTATGAAGTAAAATAAACTGAAAAATAATGAAATTAATATTTTAAAGAAAAATTGAATACATATACAAATTTATTATTCAAATTGCTCTTTAAAATCTATTTTAAATACTGGTCTCAGAATGATTGCACTGTGTGTGTGTGTGCATGTGCAAATGAAAAATAAGAGGAGATGAGAGAAAAATAATTTATCTAAAATTTCTCAGGTTTTATTTCTTTTTTATTTGTAAATTATATTTCCATGTCCATGGTTGTACTGACAGAGATAATAAATGGTAGGGGAAAAAATATAAAATATATATCTGTGTGCGTATGTGTGTGTGTATATATCTGGTTCAGAATATAGTTAAAGCTTAAACGAATCATTTTCGTTTAAGGAATCATTTTCTTGTACCTAGAAAATACACATTTCATAAGAAAATTTCTTGATTTTTAATTAGTTTATTCTACCAAAATATTTTACGTCATAGTTACCATTTCTAAGAGTGGTCTCTATTCACCCTGAGAGGGTCAATATCAGAAGTCTATACCAAATACTTCTATTCTCATTTATTGCAGGTAGAAATTTATTTAAATATTAACTTTCTTTTTATGTTAATAAACTTGAAATTTCCATTTTAACAATAATGAATTATTTTGTTGCCTAAACCCTACTTGATGCTCGTGCTTTTAGAAAATTTTCTAAGGATAGGAAAGTTAATAGCTTCACATAGTTTGAAATATCAAGGCCTCTATATACACTAATTAGTCATCTCATGACTTGGCTGTGTCTCTACCCACATCTCATCTTGGATTGTAGTTCCCATAATCCCCAGTGTCTTGGAAGGGACCCATTGGGTGGTAATTTAATCATGGGGGGTGGTTACCCCCATTCTGTTCTCATAATAATGAGTGAGTTCTCACAGGATCTGATGGTTTTATTTATTTATTTATTAAGAGACCTAGAGATCTGATGGTTTTATAACGGGCTTTTCTTTCCCCATTTGCTTCCCCTTTTGCCATGATGGCAAGTTTCCTGAGGCCTCCCCAGCCTTCTGTAACTATACGTCAATTAACCCTTTTTCCCTTAGAAATTACCTAGTCTTGAGTATGTTTTTATTAGCAGCGTGAGAATAGACTAACACATCATCTCTAAGTATAATTTTATTTAATTGTAACAGCATTTAGAAAGAAAATTAGCATGACTCTAATTTAATTTTATATATTTTTTCTGGTGACAGTCTGGAAACAACCATAGAAATGGCACCTCAGATGGGGAAGGAAAAGAACAAGTCATCAGCTTTAGATTTCGGGAGCTGAAGTAGAGAATATATTTGATGTCTGCCACATTTTTGCACCCTTCAGTGACACTTCTGTCCATATCATTGATATTGCTGACAAACTATCTACTGCATGACTGGTGGGATGAAGAATAAGGGTGACTGAAATGAATTCTCAGGTTAAGCTACCATGTTGGCTATCCACAATGTGGTCCAGAAGGGCAAGGGTCTCGATATTGCTGCCCTACACGTCAGATTATAGACCACTGGAGGAAATATAACCAAGACCCCTGGGCTCAGTCAGTCCTCAGTGCCCTTGCTCATTAAGGAAAGGAGATTGCGTAGATTAAGGATGTCATTGACATTTTCTGACAGCACTTACAGGAGTGAGAGTCACTGTTGTAGCCATCTGTGAACAACATACTCTAAATAGGCCAAGCACAGTGACTCACACCTGTAATCCCAGCACTTTGGGAGGCCAAGGCAGTTGAATCACCTGAGGTCAGGAGTTCAAGACCAGGCTGGCCAACATGGCAAAACCCTATGTTTTCTAAAAATACACACACACACACAAAACTCCAAATATTGTTTTATATTCATAAATTATCCTTCCTTAAGCCAAAAGTGTATATTAACACTAAAGAATAAATATGTTTGAATTAAGAAAATGTTCTTAATAAATAAGCATACCAATGAGATACTATTTTTATGTAAATACAAGTTCTTGTCTTTTTCACTTTATTTTGCATAACATTACTTTAGCCAGCATGAGTTATTCAGTTGACACGAGTTATATGAAGTTGTGATTGGGATTTTTATAGCAAAAATAATACAGATAGAAATATTTAAAGTTTTTGACATTCCAAATAGAATTATCTCCCAACATAACAGAATTTAAAGCCAGATTCACTAAGAGAAGATATCTTATAAAATCTCTGTCACAAAAAAGCCAAGTCTTGAGAGTTTAGAACTGCCATCACATTTGGAATATATCTTCTCAATTGATAATGGCTAGGCTATAGATGTTTCTGCCTAAGGAAGAAGGGTTATATGATTTAAAGGATACAAAAGTCCTAATGCTAGGCCCTTCTTGACCTACAAAGCAAGGAAATTATGAAAGGGTGAATGGCCATCATTTACAGTATTGGTTTTACTCCTACTCATTTTCTGCAGTCTTTTGAAGAAGAGGAGTTATTAGAAATCTGTAGGAAGAAATCTGGGGGCTAGATGACATGCAAACTACTGGCCGAAACCCCTAAATAAGCTAAAGGGAGGATTGTGGGTTCTCGAGAAAACTATCCATATGGTCACTTCCAGCATAGAATATGTAATAAGAATATACCATCATTACGTAGACTCTAGCTACTATTGCAAAATTATTCATTTGTCCATGGTATTTACATTGGTATATACAGAGCCCATGATGAGGGACTAAAATGCAGTGAAAACATTAAAAGGCTAGCATGGGTCTGGAGCAGAAGGAAAGGATTTCTACCTACTGACAAATGATCTAGGTAGATTATTTGCACCACAGCTGGTAATATATGTTAGGGAGCAAAGCAGTCCAGAAACTCCACAAGAGATGTGCATGGCTCACTGAAAATAAGCAACATAATTCCTGGTTAACCAGAGAACAAAAACATACTTTCAATATAGATTCCATCTTGGGAAACAGAAGAGGAGTAATTATAAAGAGGTACCACTATCTTAAAAATACTAAACTATCCCAAATTTTATTTCCATGATTTGAAATAATATTAAAGAGTTATAGACATTTGGATTAACAAGTTATTAAGCATTTACTGTATAGAGATTTCTGTGTGTTATCCTTGAGGAAATATAAACGTACTAGCTGCTTACTTCATACCTATTGCTACAAGAAAGCAAAAACAGTTGACTATAGATCATGATTTTTCCAGCTAAGTAACTAAAACTACACTAGCTTGTGTCTTCAGAGAACATGATAGTCAGAACATGTTAATTGCAGGTTCCGTGACTGAAGAAATTTCGTCTCATGCCTGCCCCCCCATGCCCCTATATCCCTTCCTTTTCAATAGAGCCTGCCACAGAGTGACTATTCAATAAATGTTTGCAGAATTAATGCATTCCAGCCTCTGAGTCAATGCCGTCCTTTTCAGATGTCAATGTGGATAAACACTGTTCTTATTGTTCCTATGCCTGAAAACACTGAAAATAGTCCACTTACAATTTGGAAACTAGAATTCCCAATCAGGCTTCTATGAAGCTTCTTTTTCATTGAGTGCCACTTCCTTCTCCTATGGTATGTGCCACCTTTAAAATGTTGCCAACACTAGGCGCAGAATTATAGACTCATGACAGTTCTAATTTTAAGGGGTCTTTAATTCGGCGGCTACATCTCTCTTACATCTTCTGAACCCAGGCTAGTAGCTGCCATCAACCAGAGATGAGTATTTTGCCATGAAAAAACTAAAAGCATCCTAGAAAGAGTGATTATGTCTGGAGAGAGGGGAAAGTGAAAATAAACTTCAAGGATAAAGGAGCGTTCAAGCTAGGTCTTAAAAGGACATCAATGTTCATAGGAAAAAAAAGACATTGTAATATAAGAAAAGGCATACTAGAGCCAATCTATAAGGTATTAGGGAAATACAGTAGTTTTTTTTTTGTCAAATATCCTACCCATGTTAACATTTTGGTTCATTTATTTTGAAAGTTCAACATTTTAAACAGCAGTAGAGAAACACACCATATTTTAATATTCTGCATTATTTTATTATGTTGTTTACATATATAGAAAATTGAGGAAAACCGTCTTGTGACTCAAAATATAATTGATATTTAAGAAAGTTAATTCTACTTTCTCATGAGTATAGATTGAAATGTCATCTTACTTTTTTCAGTCTAACAGAATATAGATTTCTATGAATCTAAAATTCTAAACAAAATTAAGATTACATTAATGTCCATAAAATATGAGTAAAAATATTATTTAAAAACATATGGTTTTACACTTCACTCTTTTTCTCACAAGAAAATTGTGTAACAATTTTTACTTTTGCTCTCAATTATCTTCCTGCCACCCCACATTAAAATAAAAGCTGCTATAACAGAATTTAGTGGATTAACTCAGCTGTTTATTTTTGATTGGAAGCTTAAACTTTAAATGACAATCCAATTTTTTGCTTTAGTTTTTCAGTCTGCCTTTACAACAGTATTTTGTTTCAAAAGGTACCGGTTGAAATAAGAAATAATTTCAATTTAACAAATATATATTTTAACCCTCATTACGTAAATGAACAATTTATATCAGCCTGAAGAAAAAATATAATTCACTCTAATAAATATGTTTGGGTAATACAAGTTTTCCATTTCTCAATATTGACAATTTTGTTAGAGCTAAACTATAAAGCAGGAACATAATTTAAATTATTTTACACCTCCCTCATTTGTAAAAATTTCTACTTTTATTTATCTTTTCTAATTTATCTTTTTGTTCTTGAGAGGACACAGTAGAAAATGAAAAAACAGCAGGGAGTATCATTTTGATAGGATCATTACATAGGAGGGTTTTCTCATTACAGAAGTTCTCTCACTGTTATCAGTGTTAAAATGCCTTTCATTATGTGTATGTCTTTGAAAATTATATTAATAATTTTTAGAAAATCCAAACCTTCATTTGGGGCTGGACACAAAGGAGTGGATAATTAGTTGATGACCCAGAGGAGGCTTTTGTCTTGATGGAAATAGGCAATTTAGCCCAAGGAAGTGCTGCAGATTAGAATCCATTATATAACATTCCAGGAATTTTTTTTTTGTATATGAGAGAAGCTGCTGGTAAAACACAGTAGGAAATAAAATGTGTCTTATTCAAATTAGAGAAAGTAGACTTTGTAGTCATATGGCATTATGCTAAATATATGAGGTTAAATTTAAACTTATCAAGCGTGATGACTTGGGAGAAATAAAATCTATGATTATCTGAATGGATAAACTATAGATATAGCTTACAAAAGACACAAATAGAATTAAGTGCATGCATCTTTGGTATTCCATCATTTACACTTACATAAATTACCAAAAAGATCTGTGAAATAACAAATATCTGCAAACTAATGACTTCACCTTTCAAATTCTTCAAAAACACTGTCTTATTTAGTTTTAAAAAACAGTTCAAATCTGTAATGTATTAAAACCACACTATGGGCTTTTAACTCTTTTATGGTTTTTGTTTTTGTATTTAAAATAATACTTGTTTGTCCCTTTAAATACAAAGAATGTGAAAAATCTCTTGGTGAGAGAATAACTTTTAAAGTTATATTTGTACAAATACAATATTTTATCTAGATAGTTTTCTACACAGCATTGTGGAAGCACATTTGACTTCATGATTTAAACCCTGCCTTGTTACACCTGATGACAACACCATGGTTTTAATTTCTGAGGCCAAAATATTGGAAGTCTTCTTGATTCGTTTCTTTGTCTCACTACCCCTGCCTGTCATATCCATGTGAAGATCCTCTTGTTTTTAACCTAAAAGTATAAACAAAATTCAACCACTTCTCCCACCTTGATGAATCATCCTCATCTCTCATTTAGATTAAAACAAGGCATTCTTTAGTGGTCTCCTAGATTCTCTTCTTCCTGTGTTACAATTTATTTCCCGCAAAGAGAAAATATTATTTGCAAAAATCACTTCTCCTTACTCTTCTGGTCAAAACCCTGTGGCAGGTTCCATTTTGTTGCAGCAGGTAGGCCGTCAGACACGAGCAGAGCAGGAGAGGGCTCCCCCGCCCACACCCACACTGGGAACGTCAGGAAGCTATCAGGTGATGGTCAGGCAGTTAGTTGTTAAATGTCTCTCTAAAATAATTGATTTCAGCCAGCGCCAGGGAAAGGCAGTTTCCCAGTAAGGAGAAACACCTGAATCTAGTGATCTGTGGCTTCCTGATAAGATCTCCAGAGCTGGGTGAATGGCCTCAGGCACTTGCCCTAGGAGGCGAAATGGCAAAGCTTAACTTGCATATGGAATTCTAGGAACATTTGGCTGGTAAGAGAAGAATGCCTCAAGTGAGCATGTGTACAGTTCCAGTAAACACTCTACACATGTGGCTCCTCCCATGTGTTGCCAGGTAACTACACATGTAAAGAGCTCACTCCAAAGAAATAATCAGGGAGAAGGGACGCAGGACCTCAGAAGCATAGCACCATATAAAAAGCCGAGTCAAAGGTCAAACAGTGCACTTGATCTCTCAAGTGGCCACTTGGACCTCTCCCAAGTGTATTTTACTTTCTTTTTTCTCCTGCTCCAAAACTTCTAAAATAAATGATCACTCCTGAACTAAAACTTGCCTCAGTCTCTCACTCTGCTTTGTGCCCATCAGTTGAATTATTTCTTCTGAGGAGGCAAGAGTTGAGGTTGCTGCAGACCCATGTGGACTTGCATCAGTAACATACTTAGGTGCCACACGACTTGGATATATTCCCTAGTGCTAACAATTTTACTTCTAGTAAAGCCACACTTCCAGTCATCTAAATGGCCCTCCATGATTTACCAACGCCTCCCACAAACATGCATTTCTCTCTCAATAATTTCATTCACTCATTATAGAGAAATTAATTTTAACAGGAACATAGAACAATCTTAAATTTGTATGTACAAGATAACAGGATTCTTAAAATACATAAAGCAAAAGTTAATACAACTAAAAGAGAAAAAAAGTCCCAAGAATAATTGGGCATTTTTAAATACCTACTTTTCTAAAATACATTTCTAAATACCTACTTTTTTCCAGAAAAGTAGACAAAAAAGTCAATAACAATATAGAAGACTTGAACAACACAATAGATTTGATCTAAATGACATGTATAGAACACTACACTCAACAGCTGCAAACAATACATGCTTTTCAAGTACACAGAATTTTTAACTAAAAGAACAGATGTCTAGATGTACACGTTACAACTCATTTCAAAACAGCAAATACAAAGAATTGGATTCTTTTATTATAGTGGAATTGTCACAGAAATAAATACCACAGAGATAAGTGGAAAATTCTGAAATATTCGCAAATTTAGCAGCACACTTAAAAATATCCAAGGGGTCAAAAAAAGTATAATTAAAATTCTGTAATAACTTTAAGTCTGAAAGGTAACAAAAATATGCCAAATATTTAATCTTGGGATGTAGCTAAAGCAGTGCTTATCACTCTAAATACACATATTCTAGCAGAAGAAATGCTGACAATGACTGACCAAAGCTTATATCAATCTCAAAAATCTACAAAAAGACAGTTAATAAAAAACAAGTGAATTCAATGAAAGAAGATAATATATGTATATATATATATATATATATAACACATTATGAAGTATAAAATGCACATTCAGCAGAGAAAAATTCACAAAGTCAACATTTTGTTAACATTAATAAAATGAAGAAACTTCCAGAAGAATCAAAGAAGAATAAAAGGAAGAGAAAAAAAGAAAAATTACCAAATAAGAAGCAAAACAGGCTGGGTGTGGTGGCACACACCTGTAATTCCAGCACATTATGATGCCAAGGCTGGTGGATCACTTGAGGTCAGGTTTTCAAGACCATCCTTGCCAACATGGCAAAACTCTGTCTTTAGTAAAATTACAAAAATTAACTTGGCATGGTGGTACACACCTGTAATCCTGGCTACTCAGGAGGATGAGGCAAGAGGATCGCTTGAGCCTGGGAGGCAGAGGTTGGTGTTAGTCCCCAAAGTGAGATAGTGCCACTGCACTCCGGCATGCGGGACAGAGTGAGACTCTGTCTCAAAAAAAAAAAAAAAAAAAGAAAGAAAGAAAAAGAAAAAGAAGGCATCAGAACAGAATTTATAGACATTTAATAGGTAAGACAATGTACCGTAATAAATTTGACAATTAAAAAGTAATGCAATATTCTATCTAAAACACAACTTTCGAAATGGACTGATGAGCAACAGAAAATTTCAATAATGTATTTTTTTGAAAAATGATTATAATAAAGCTGGAGACAAATACATTAATTAAAAATTTCTTATTTTAAAAAAAAAGGCTTTATACAGGCAAAAATTCCAAATGGCTTCCTTGAAAATTTCTTCTAAAAATTTAAGGGAGAAAGAATATCAGCCGGGCGCGATGGCTCAAGCCTGTAATCCCAGCACTTTGGGAGGCCGAGGCGGGTGGATCACGAGGTCAAGAGATCGAGACCATCCTGGTCAACATGGTGAAACCCAGTCTCTACTGAAACTACAAAAAATTAGCTGGGCATGGTGGTGCGTGCCTGTAATCCCATCTACTCAGGAGGCTGAGGCAGGAGAATTGCCTGAACCCAGGAGGCGGAGGTTGCGGTGAGCCGAGATCGCGCCATTGCACTCCAGCCTGGGTAACAAGAGCGAAACTCCGTCTCGGAAAAAAAAAAAAAAAAAAGAATATCAATTTTTAGCAAATTATTCCTGTAGAGTGGAAAGAGGAAAACATTTTCCAACATGTTTTGTAAGGCCAGAGAGAGTATTACCAAACCCCTGACAAATTTATTAGCAGGAAAATTACTGGGCAATAGCTCTCATAACTCTAAGGCAAAATCCCTAAATAAAATGTTAATAAGCCAAAGGCAACACTTACTGAAAATAGTAATCTACTGTGACTCAGATGAATTCATTCCAGGAATACAAAGTTGTTTAATATTAGGAAATCAATCAATGTAGTTTAATACATTAAGAAAATAAATGCATTAAATTATCATTTAGTAAATGCAGTGAATTATTTTATAAAAAGATTGCTGATTCATTTAAAAAAAAAAAAAAACAAAACTTCTAATTAGACCAGGAACAGAAAGGAACTTCCCTAATATGAGATAAAACATACCCACAAAAGAAAGAATTATTTTAAATGATATGATGATATACATAGAAAAATAAAATTAATTTATAAAATATAAAGATGTATATGTTGATTTAGTAAGGACTCTAGATATTTGATCAATTTATAAAAATTGTATTTTAATACAATTATATTCTACACATTAAGCAATAAAAATTTATATGAGTATTAAAACCATACATTTTTATTAAGCAAATAGTTTGGGAATACATGTAAATACATATAAGGAGAGAGATTGTTTTCCAGATGTTCACATGGTTAAAACTCAATGTGTTCTGAAGTTCACCTCCTCAGCAGTCCTATGCTGAGCAAACTATTTAAAACCAAAACTCATACTCTCTACTATATTGGTTACTCTTATCCTGCTCTTGTTTTCCTTTTCTTTTTCGTTTTTAAAATACTGTTTTATATAAAATTGCTTATTTCATCTATGTTTGTTTTCTCTCTGTTCTCATAAACATAAACTCCGTGAGCACATGGTTCTCAGGCTGTTTTTTTTTAAATTATACATTTCACAATCAACAGTGCTTGGAACATATTAAGTATTTGTCAAACATTTTTTTGAACAAGTGAATAAAGTCAATATTATACACCCTAGATTGAAGAAATCAAATAAATAAAGTCTAGCAATGTAAGATGCTGGTAAAGATATGGAGCAATAGGAATGCTCACTGCTGGAAGCACAATCAGTTTTGAAAACATGTTGCTCCTCACCAACAATATCAGTATGTACATGCCTCATAACAAAATAATTTTACTACTAGATATCTACTCTTGGGAAAATCTTACACATGTATAATGGTGTGTAATATACATGTATAATATATTTACATAATATGTATAATATATAATATAATATATAATAATATAAATATATTATATTTATATATAATATATATAATATAAATGTATTATAAATGTATAATATATTTATATTTTTAAATATGAAATAATATTTACTCAAGAATTGCTCATATCAAACTCTGGAACTAAAATAAATGTTAATTAACAGTAGAATAAATGAATATGCTCTGTGATATTAATATAAAGGAATACTCTATGACATAAGACAAATGCACCATGTAGTATAGTGAATTAATCTAAAAAAATTTACACAGAAATAATCCTGTATTAAAAAATAGACAGGCCGGGCACTGTGGCTCATGCCTGTAATCCCAGCACTTTGGGAGGCCGAAGTGGGCAGACCAGGAAGTCAGGAGATTGAGACAATCCTGGCCAACATGGTGAAACCACATCTCTACTAAACATACAAAAATGAGCTGGGTGTGGTGGCGTGTGCCTGTAATCCCAGCTACTCGGGATGCTGAGGCAGGAGAATCACTTGAACCAGGGAGTCAGAGGTTGCAGTGAGCCAAAAATGCACCACTGCACTCCAGCCTGGATGACAGAGCAAACTCTGTAAAAAAAAAAAAAATAGACAAAGCAATTTTCAAGTATACAACATATTGTTATTAACTACTGTCAATATAAGAATTATGCAAGGTAATGCATGTATTAATTAGCTTGACTTAACCATTCTACTATGTATATAGACATCAAAACATCATGTTGTTTTGTATACCATAAATGTATACAATTTTTATTCTTCAATAAAATTGCTTAAAATACAGAGCTCAACTAGATAGATAAGTAAATAGCTAAAATCTACTTTTAGCTAGCTAGCTAGATAGAAAGGCATATATATGTGGGTGGTAAAAACTATAAAGAAATACAAGGTGATGATTAACACTCAATTTAGCATATTGAGAGCACGGACTAAGAATGTAATGACAAAGAGTAGGAGTCCACCAAATATTTTCCCTTTTTCTTCAAGTTGAGGCTGGACTATAACTCTAAAGTTCAGAGGTAGGTCCTAGATACCCTTTTATACTTCTGTGTAATAGAACATCTTTTGACACATAAAACCTATCGCTGGCCCGCAACAGTGGCTCACACCTGTAATCCCAGCACTTTGAGAGACCAAGGCAGGCAGATCACGAGGTCAAGAGTTCGAGATCATCCTGGCCAACATGATGAAACTACGTCTCTACTAAAAATACAAAAATTAGCTGGGCATACTGGCACGTGCCTGTAATCTCAGCTCCTTAGGAGAAAATAGCAGGAAAGTAGCTTGAACCAGGGAGTTGGAGGTTGTAGTAAGCTGAGATTGCTCCGCTGCACTCTAACCTGGTGACAGAGAGAGACTCCATCTCAAAAACAAACAAACAAACCTGTTGCACTGTGGTTCATGCACTATCACTTCCCTTGTCTACAAGCCAAATTCAGGATGTTTACAGGGATATTCCAAGGCTGAAGGCCACGTGGAAAGGACCTTGTTTTCCAACAGACGCTGCACATAGATGCAGGGGATCTTGGGTATTATGTTTAGCTTGTGTTGACTTATTCAGGAAAGAGCTGTCTAAGTCCATGTGTGTTGCTATAAAAATGTCCAGGATGGGTGATTTATAAAGAAGAGAGTCTTATTTGGCTTATGGTTCTGCAGGTGATACAAGAAGCACGGCACCAGCAATTGCTTCTGGTTAGGGTCTCTGACTGCTTTCACACAGAGCAGAAGGCCAAGGCAAGCCTGCATGTGCAGAGATCAAATGGCAACAGAGAGAGTGGGGCAGGAGCCATGCTCTTGTTAACAATTAGCTCTCATGGGAACAAATAAAGAGAGAACTCAATCCTTACCAAGAGGACAGGACAAAGACATTCATAAGAAATCTGCTTCCGTGATCCAACAGTGCCCATTAGGCCCCACCTCAGAACTACAGAAGAGTGACATGAAAAGAGATGTGTGTGGGGGGCTTCTGGGTCATGACAGTCATCCAATCTGGATCCCAAATGGTGATATTTAAAGATTATTATCTGAAATATGTTTATTTTGTTTAAATATTATTTATATGTACTAGTTTTAAATAAAAATATAAATTATAGTATAGGATTTATCTAGTATCTGTACTTTGTATATATCACATCAAATTTTCTTTATTTTAATCTCTTTAATACAGTATCTTTAACTATTTTACCCATACTCCTAATATACAGTGTATAATAAGATATACAGTGTTGTGTATAAAATGTTTTATATGAGGAAGACTTGCTGAAACTCAAATTCTGTTATATAAGCCCTATATGAATCAGTGCACTTTATTTTTTTAATATTAGCAGTTCTATCTCCAATTTGCTTATTTGGCTATTAAACACTAGGTAAGAGAAAGATGAGTATAATAAAATAATGGCAGCAAAAACATGCCTTTGTTATTTCTGTAAAAATTACAGACAAAATATTAAAAATGCACTGAACTACTTTGTATAAAATAGTTTCATTCATTTTAATAGTTTGCTCCTGTGGACTATTTGCTTATAGAACCTTGTTAAAAATTAAAATAGAAATATTAAAAGTTCTCAAAATATTTAAAGAAAACATGATTTTTGATAATTAAAACTATTATTTTCACTCTTAACTTTTGCCTTAAAGAAAGAAACTGTTTTTGTTGTTGATTTTTTTTTCTTCTGTTATTTTCTTTTTATTGGAGCATTTAATTTACCATTATATCACTTGGCTTCACTTGATATGAATACAGAATTTATATATTTTCTGATTTTTTTCTTTCATTGCTATCTAGAAAAAACATAATATATTTATTACTTAAAATTTCACAAGATAAATATGGTAATTTTATAAATATGGTATTTTTGAAATTACATGCCAGTACTAGTTCTGCACTATTTTTATCTCCAGATAGAATTTATCATCAGCTTCAGAATTCTAATGTATTTTATATGACCATCAAAATAAAAATATTAAATCAGAACCTCCTCTATTTTCTCAGAAAAAAATGCCTAGATATTTGGCCAGAGGCCATTGATTGTACAGCATTGCAACAGTTGCCATAAAGACTGAAGGCAGGAAATTACTTTAATGAGAGGTAGAGATCACCAAACATTAGCAATAGGAGGAAGCCTCTACGTCTCCCATCCCAAATCTTGTGCAAGCACTTCCTGTGGATCAGATCCACCCGGAAGATTGTAGACATGGTATTCCATAGTGGAACCTGCTGGACAGCCTTCTTGCAACATATAATAACTCAGCAGGGAAAGGTGTGGAAAGATTAAAAAGAAGCAGAAACTTTACAATGAGGAAAACTTTTCGAAGCTAAGTACATGTACGTTTTTCCGCTCTTTTTCTTATTTTGTTTCAGCTAGGTTCAGGTTCTTGTCCCAGGACCAGGAAGACTAAGGCACACAGACACTGGAGAGTGAGTAAGGCAGAGGAGGATTTATTAAGCGACAGGAAAGCTCTCAAGAGCAAGAGGCAACCCAAGAATGGATTACTAGAAATGGAACTGACTTCTGGGTCTTTTATGTGGCAGAAGCAAGGAAGTCTTCTGTGGATTCCACCCAAATTGAAGGTTAAAGTTTTCCTCTGTGTGTGTTCCATGCCTGGGGTTGGCTAGAGTGATTCCATCTTAGTTATTGCCCATGAATGCCCAAGCAAAACCTATGGGGTGGGGCTAAAACCACAATGCTAATGTCATGATGATGATATTATAATCAGCTGGGTTAAGTTAAGAACACTAAAATTGATTTATTGCATCTGTGCCTAAGTTTGGGACAGTCCCTTCTGAACAAACATCCTGGCATAAGAGAAAGTTCTTAATCACATTTCTTCCCACTATTTACAGGGGTGGTACAGGTGCAGTCCTGCGGGTGTTTTTCCTCTCCTGAGATCCTCCCTCTCTATCTGCCAAGTTAGCCTCTAACTATCTCCTCTCTCACCTATAGTTAAAAATATAAGAACAACACCCCACAAATCATGGCCATTTTATGTTTCTTGAAACATGGTCATAAAAGTATTAAATGTTACTCTGCTGCTGTTTCCTCATTCCCATTTTTTTAGAGCTCATGTCACACTTGAGCTGCTTTCTGCTTACATAACTTTATTTTCTGCATTAATTAATACATCAAAACAAAAGATCTCCTTGATGAGACTGCATATCTCAGTAACAGTCACACATAACTAAACCAATAGAAGACTGGCCTCAGAACCTGCTAAACTGGCTCCTGTATTCTAAAAACTTCCAAGTTATTAACATCATTCTTTCCTGTATTTCTGAGGATAAGCTTTTTAAAATAGTTGACACAAGAATTGGCTGAAGAATGTTGCAGGAGAATTGAATTTGGCTTCACTTGTATAGCAAGAAACCTTCAGGAATGTCCCAATATTGTTTCCAGATGCAAGTACATTATGAGGCCACAGGCATACAGTTTCTTAGAAGAGACTGGAAGTCCGCAAGAATAATAAAATCTCCATAAAACTGGTCAATTCAATTTACTAAATCTTCCTTTCCCAATGGACCGTGCCTCTGTTAGGAAACAAACTCTATTATCTCCATGTTGGTGTAACCATTTTCATAGCTGTGCTACTGCATTTATCTTCTTGAATTATACCTTTTGACATATTTCCATCCATCATGTACCAATTCCCTCTGTGAAAACCACAAGTTCATTTTTTTAAGTGAACAGATATGCCCCTTTTATATGTATAGCTTGTCCCCCCAACAACTCTGTTATCTTCTTCAGCTATGTATGCTAATCCACTACCATATAATTTTCTGTACATCCCATTTGTTTCACTAATTTGTTGTGTCTTTCTCTAATATACTCAAATATACTTTTCTAGAGCTCTATTTCTAAAAAATTATCTATTAATAATCATTTGATGTACATTATTTCCAGATTTAAATATTTCATGTGATTTATTTTTGATAACCTAAATTTTATAAATGTTTCCTTCATCGTTTTTATGAACTACATGTACATGGAAAGAGTAAGTCCTAATTAATTTTCTTAGTTGATTTTAATTGATTTTTTCATTTCCTTATGCATAATTAGGTACACTTTATTGATCATTGCTGTCATACAGCTAGTCAGTTAACACTGTATTTCTTTGCAAATTATTAGAGCAGAGTATTATTTCTATTTAAAGATATTTCTACATTGATAGTCTTGATTTTAAAAATCCAGCATCTTTACCTGCCATTTATTGAATTTTCTGTGCTTGCTTTATGGTTCACTGGTCTATGGTTGGCATTGTTTGGTGCACTCCTGAACCTTCTCTCATACTGTCTGTCTTATTCTTCCTGCCTTTGTAGAAAGACAAATTAACCCTACCAAACAGACTTCTATACATCAGTATTAAATAATTTTAGTACTTAGTATTCCAATGTACTTCATCTCTCCTTTAAATGGAAGAGCATTTGTTACTCTTCATTTATTATATGTTATTTATTTCACCCTTTCCTCAAATGAAAGTTTCTAACTAAGTTTGTTCGAATCAACCTAAAAACTAATAAAATCAAACGTCAGCCCAGCTTCACAATTATTTTATCCCTTTTTGAATTGTCCAACTGCTGCTAATTAATTTTAAAATGTTTGACATAAGGTGAAGTAAGATGTTCTCCCACTTAAGACAGTGCCACAAAGAGCAACAGCCTCTCCATTATGTAAGTTTTCTTCTAATACCCCCTTTAAAAAATACTTTATATTTTTAATTATATTGTAGGGAATATCATGTATGCATATACATACACACACTCACACACACACACAGTATATCTACAGGTAGCACAACCATTATTAAAGCTTTACCTTCCATTTCTTCTCTAATTCTACCATCTGTTCCAATGTGTCTCCTTTTAACTTCTTCATTGCTTCTCCTATTTTTTCTTTATTCTATGCTCATTATTATATTATACTGCAAATGAGCTCTTTGTCTTATAAAGTCTTTGGCTCTAAAGCCTTCTTTACAACAATAATTAACATTTACTGAATAACTAAAAAGAGTAAAAAGGTTTCCTTCTTATGATTATTATTTATTATAGTTATACTTTTTTCTTATTTACATTATTTCATCAGGCATTTCCCTCTGCCATATTTCCAAATACAGAGCAATTAGTTCAATCTTCCCTGCGGCAAAGTTCTCTTTTATCTTTCTTATGGTGATTTCTGAATAAGTGATTTTTAAAACTTTTCTATTTCTATTTTGAATAGATACATTCATATATGTCTATAAACACACTTATGTCTATGTGGATGTATTTATACATATATACATGAGTACATTTTATATGTGTATAAATTATGAAATGAATAGTTAATGAAAAGTATCTTCTCATTCTTTCCTTGGAGATCTCAAGATCATCCTTTCAGAATTTTTTTTAGTTTCTTGAATAACTTTCTGAGATAATTTTATATAACCAAATAATGGCAGTATTTTAAACAAGGCATATGGTAACATACTAGATTATCGTAGTTGGTAGAATAATGATACCCCAAAGATATCCACATCCTAGTCCTTGGAAACTTCCAATATAAGAGATTAGAAGATGAAATTAATGTTACAGATTTACTAATGTGGATATTGTCCTGGCTTACCTGGGTAGGCTCACTGCAATCCCATGAGCACTTAAAAGTGGAGCAAGAAGACAGAGAGCCAGAAATAATGCTTTGGGGACAAAAGGCAGATGATTTGATCTAAGAAATGCAAAATGAGGACGCCAGTTATAGTTGGAGCCCCTAAAGATGAGAAAGTTGGCCATGAATCCAGAAATTCAATGTCCTTTAGAACCTGGGATTGGCCCTCAGCAAATAACCTGCAAGGAACCTCAGTTATATAGCCTCAAACTATAAGCTGAATTTTACTAATGACCTGTATTAACAGAGGAAACATATTCTCCCCTAGAGTTTCCAGAAACACGGCCCTGCAATACTTTGATTATGGTCTTTTGGGACTCTAAGCAAAGACCCAGCCAAGCTGCCCAATCTTTGATATTAACCAAACCAAACCAAACCAAACCAAACAAAATAAAACACAAAACTGTGTGATTATTTCATATTATATACCAGTATCGAAACATTTCATGTGCCCTATAGATATACACACCTACTGTGTACTCACAAAAATTAAAAAAGCAAACAAATGGTGATATAGCAAATCTGTGTTGTTTTAAGCCACTAAGTTTGTGATAATTTGGTATGGCAGCAATGGAAAACTAACACAATTACCATGCTTTTCCACTCACAATATCTCTAATCTTTCTACATCTACATGTATAAAGGTACTCTAAACTTTTAAATAAAGAATTCTAGTGTTTGTCAACACATCATAGTATATTTAAACAAGTTCCTGGTGGTTGACATTCTGGTTTTTCAAATATTTTGCTATTGAGACACCCAGATGGAAGGGTGTCCTTGGAGAAACTCCAACCAGCCTGCTCACTGAGGTGGAGCTTCAGGAAGTCCAGGACATTTGCAGCTGGGAGGAGCCTGGCCCTTCCTCTTCCTGTGTGGAAACTGAAATTCAAGCTGCAGGCAGGAAGAACTCTAACAAAGGACTCTGTCCTAGGGAGAGTCACTGTTTCCCACTTTTATTCCTTTTCACCCAATAAAACCCTGTCTTACTCACCATTCAAATTGCCTTCAGACCTGAATCTTTATGGTTGTGGGACAAAGAACCCGTCTTTAGCTGAACTAAGGAAAAGTCCTGCAGCACAGTGACAAATATAATTAAAATATTTTAATTATCCATCATTCTGAAAATTGTGAATATGAAGCCCTTGTTCTGGTATCTTTTTAAAATTTTCATGAATATTTTAAATTAACTTCCATTAAGGTTTTAACAATTCATACTCGTTTAAGTAATTTACAGCTGCACTTCTTTCTCTAAACTTGTGATCATAAATAGGTTCTCAAGTTTCATGATGGTTGCCAATCTGTTTAATTAAAAATAGTTTTAATTTTAAATATATGAGATTAGAAAGTGTCAGAGGAGATTTCTCTTTAAATTAGGTGCTCAGAAGCTTATACACACACACACACACACACACACACACACACACACATATACATACACAGTCATATATTTGTGTCACTTGGTTGACAAGAATACCCTATGAGGAATGCCTTGTAAGGTGACTTCCTCCTTGTGTGAATATCCCAGAGTGTGTTTACAGAAACCTTCATTGTCTCGCCTATTGCACACTTAGGTTATATTGTATAGCTTAATGCTGCTCCTAGGCTATACAACATGTTACTGTGCTGAATATTGTAAGTAATTGTAACACAGTGGGTATTTGCACCTATAAATATATTTAAAGATAGAAAATATGGTATTTTACTCTTATGATCCCACCATCACATATGCAACTCATCCTTAACCAAAATGTCATGTGGCATGACCGTATACACATAAACACACATGCTAGGAGTGTCTTATCATCTACATTCATCACATAAGTGACTTTTATATTTTTTATTCCATTAGGAATTTATTCCAGTGTAACATATAATATAGTAGATTTGAATTTGTTTTGTTATTCATTATACTTTAGTTGTGCCAACATCATTTATTGAATAATCCACTTATTCCCACTAATTTAAAATATCACTATTGTAGTATACTAAATCTGCTGTACATTTTAGCTGTATGTTTAGATTTTCTAATTTATTACACTGATCTTTTCATTTATGCCTCAGTAGTCCACTGCTTCAATTATTATATTTATTATTGCTTAACTTCTAATAAGACTCACCTTCACTTCAATTCTCTTTCTCAGAATATCCTTGGTAATGTACTTTTGCTTAAGTCCTTTCAAGTAAGCTTAAGTAGTCTCTCACTTGCCCCCAAATTTCCCCTTAGTTGCTTTGAAATCCAGAGAAATTTATAGTTTAACTTAAGGTCATTGATCTCTATACATTTACATAGATTTGTATTATAATGTCCTCCTCCTTGTTTATTTTTTCAGTCCATGTCCGTACTGTAGGGTTTAAGTTTTCAGTAACTCCTTTTAAACATCTCCCCCTTCTCTTTTTGATTGCCAGTTCCCTAGCTTTTCCTATTTGTTCTTTTTTATTTACATTATTCCTCTGAACCACATTACGATTCTTATTGGAATTTACACTTCACTGGTAGTTAAATTTCTAAATTGGTTCTCTGCATTTTCCTTTGGAATATTTCTTCCCCTCTTTCTCTTTTGTTTCCAATTATAGGGGTCCCTGCTGAATTTTTTCTATGCCTTATCTCTTATCTATATTTATAAGGTGGCTATCAAATTATGTGATTATTTTTATTTTTGTACCAAAACCACAAATTATGTTTTACTATAATATTTTCATATAGTATAATTATATCACTTTTAGATGTTTGCTTGTTGGTTTACATATTCGTTTTGATTTAATTTGTACAAGCCACTTAACTTCTGGCCATACTGGTTTTCACACAAAAATACATATAAATCTTATTTTCACTGTATATGGAACATACTAATTTTATTTTACAGGTATTTAGAATCATATTCATTTTCCCCCACATCTAAGATATGTGCTTGACTTAACATTGCAATGAAAATTTTTTCCAGTTGCAGTCATAGGTAGAACTATGTTTTTTTTATGAAGTTTTATGGCCCATTTCTCTTCAGATGTAAACCACGCAATGTTGTTAGTTAACATCATTTCTTCATTCAACAATTCCAACTCATGAATTTCTCAATCCATTTCGTAAATCAAATGCTTTTTGTAGAAATGTTAAAATATTTTAATAACTTCTGAACTAAATGCTAAAGAGAAGAGTATATGTAATTAATATGTATCATTTATAAATTAATATAACGTTTATATATGTTAATTTATAGATGGATAGGCAGAGGAAGTGAGCTTTGGTTTGCTTAGTTAAGTTGTTATAATATCATCTCTGTATATTCATCGTTTTTATTATGGTTCTGTTTCTCATATTATAGTTTCAAAATGAAATTCATTATCCTCACTCATTTTATACCAGATTTAAACTGATAGACATGTTCACTCAAAAACTTTTAATTGAGCTACAGACCCTTCAATAAGTGCTGTTGAACAAAACAGAAAAAAAATCCCTAATATCATGGAACTTATATCCTAAGATTATATAAAAGATACAAACATCTATTGAATGTGTTAGTGATGGATGCTACAAAGGATAATGCCTGTAGAGACAGACGGCTTAAGTGAGAGTGCTGCCTTCCATAAGGTAGTTTAGGGGGAAATTCATGTTAACATGATTTTGGAGACATAAATCTGAAGAAAGTGAATGATGAACTATGTGACTATCCAAAGAAAAGCATTCTAGAAAAGGGAAATGTCTTACCATTTCTGAAGTAGGGGAGTTCTGACTTTTCAAGGGAACTATAAGAGGCTCAATAAGGTTGGAGTTTTAGCAGAAAAGATAAAGTGTTGGAAAAAGATTTTAGGAGATTTTGATAACAATACAGAGCTAACTCAACTTAACTCTAGGAATTTTAATAACTGCAAATATAATCATTGAATTTATCCTATTTAAATTTGTCAGTCTATTTGTAATAGATGCTATTCTCTTGTTTCAAATAAATCTTTGAAACTATATCTCACGAAGGTATTCCGATTTTCTTTCCAAAATGTTATTCTTCCGTAGACAGTGTAGTTAAAGTTAAAAAGTCAATTCCAACTTTTCCTTTTCTATTCTACATCTTCTTTTTCATTTATGCCCACACTCTAACCCCGTTATTTGTTATTCTTTGTCCTCCAATTTCACTTTATGAGAAAATTGCCATAAATGCAATTGCTGAATAAATCAAGTCTTTGAAATAATATCTTCATTCAACATGTTGCTATTACTCCTGTTATAATTTATCTTGCAATTGTTTCTGTTTTGTCTCTGTACTTTTTTCTTTGAAGCTTTAGCTTACATTATGCTTTTGTTGTATTTTCCATCTCTGTCCTCCTGTTTTTCTAGACCACGTCCTTCAACATAGCTGCGGTACCGCATGGTTGTACCTTTGGAAGCATGCTGTTCACTCACAGGTGAAACGCATTTGGTGCAATCAACAATAGTTTTTTGTGTAACACCTTAAAACAATTCAAACCAATATTTCACCTTTATAGTAGCATTAAGAGATATAGCGCTACTCATATTTTTAAAAAGTACATTTTAAATTTGTTCTGCACTGAATTACTAATATTTTATTTCCAAACCAAGTGTTTTTTCTAGTACATATTGCTGCCATTTTATGATAGATTATCTGTTCTTATTGTATTCATAGAGACATTTGAAGAGCATAGAGATTATAATATCTGCTTGTAATACACTTCCAAAAATTAAACACTTATATATAACTATTAATTTTTAAAATTTTTTTTAATTTTTGAGATGCAGTCTCCCTCTGTCGCCCAGGCTGGAGTGCAGTGGCACAATCTCGGCTCACTGAAACCTCTGCCTCCCGGGTTCAAGCAATTCTCCTGCTCAGCCTCCCGAATAGCTGGGATTATAGGTGTGCACCACCACTCCCAGCCAATTTTTTATATTTTTAATAGAGACAGGGTTTTGTCATGTTGGCCAGGCTGGTCTCAATCTCCTGACCTTGTGATCTGCCTCCCAAAGTGCTGAGAGTACAGGCCTGAGCTATCACACCCAGCCTATAACTGTTAATTTTTTAATGTTCTTTTGCATTTTGTTACTGTCTTCATGTTATTATATCCTTTGGCATTGGATCAAATGGTCACATTTTTACCGTGTAATATACTTTAATAATATTTACTAGTTATTCTGTATTTAACATATGTCAAAACATTTGTACTGATATAAGATTATGTATACCTTGAAACACCGTACTACTTTGTCAATGGATATATTTTAAAATCAATAAATGCAAATAAAATAAAGGAAATGGCCATGCCTGATGGCACACCTCTGTAATCCCAGCACTTTGGGATGCCAAGGTGGGTGGATCACGAGGTCAACAGATTGAGACCATCCTGGCCAACATGGTGAAACCCTGTCTCCACTAAAAATATAAATACATAGCTTGGCGTGGTGGCACACACCTGTGCTCCCCCGATACTCAGGAGGCTGAGACAGGAGAATTGCTGGAACCTGAGAGATGGAGGTTGCAGTGAGCCGAGATAGTGCCACTGCACTCCAGCCTGGAGACAGAGTGAGACTCTAACTGAATAAATAAATAAATTAATTAAATAAAAATAGAAAAAATAAAGCAAACATGTATTTATCGAATATATAGCTTCAATAGAAAACAAATATTTTATAATGTTTCTGGGATGACAAAAGTTCTATTAGCAATACCATGCTGATAATGTTTTAATAAACATATTTTTAGTTAATGCACATTTTGGCAAGTAATTTACTTTCCAGCTACAGTTTATGAAAAACAGTTAGTATCTTTTTTTGCAGACATTTGTGAGAAAGATATTACTAGGCCCAAACTTGTCCAAGATATATTAAACTTACTCAAGAAAACATTATGTGAAAGATAGTTATAACTTTTCTTTTTGTTTTTACTTGTAGGAAATTCTGATTTCTAAGTGTTGCTTAAACAGATGTCTTAAAGGCTATCCCACAGGTGTATGTGCATTTATCAAATGATAAAATAGATGTGTAGGAATATTGCCTAGGAGTACATTCCCTTAAAGGTCATCATAATATTCAAATGGAATATGTCAACATAATTTCCCCATTTTATAATGACAGCACCATCTTACAATAACTTCACAAATAAGAAATTAAACACAAGGGTGATTTCTCTCACTAGGCTTTTTTAAATTCTTACTTAAATAGACAATGAGTAACTGTGTCAATTACGTTGTTTTTAATATTTGCTAGTTTCAAAATTAAAGTTCAGTTGTATAAACTCCATAAGAGAACAGGCTTTGTTCTTATTAGAATGTTGGCTCATATTTCTAATAAAGAATAGAGATTCCCATGGCTCAATCTCAGTGTGAATTTGCATCTAATGAAGCAAAGTCTAATAACAAGGAGTAAAAATAATAATCATAACTTATTTCAAAGATTTACTGTCATTCTTAAGACAATTCATCACAACCCAATTCTTAATGTCTAGTAATATTTTTCCAATACCCATCTTAACCATCACAGTTAACTTGCACCTTACTATTGCTCTTAAATTTTTTCCTCTCCAAGAATCTAAACTTTTTCATTAGGCTTGTCTTTCTGCTTTTGTCATCATTATCGTTGTTTTTTTCTTCTCATTTATTTCTTTGTAGTCTCTTGCAGATTTTTCTGTTGTTTAACTTATATTTTCTTTGGAAGTCTTCATCTCTTACTACTTTATCGCATCCACTTCCATATTAATTTAATTTGCAGTCATAAATTTCAAGCTTTGTTAACTATCACATGCAATTTGCTGGCAGAAAGAAGAGGAAAAGTGAAAAAAGAGAAAATGAGGTATTTACACAAAATATACATAAAGTATTTTTAAAATATTGAACCATAGATATTATAAACATTTTATGTCTTACAAAAAGTTGTAATTACAAAAAGTTTAGCTTATATATAATATTTTGTATATTTCAATAGTCACCTCTTATCCATGCGGGACACATTCCAAGGCCCTCAGTGGATGCTTGAAACCATCAATAGTACCAAACTATATATATATATATATATATATCCCAATCACAGATATGCATATCTATGTGTTTTCTCTGTATGTGCATGCTTATGATAAACACACACTCTCTCTCTCCCAAAATATCTTATGCAATGTTCTACTCCTTTCACCTTTCTCCCCTTCTTTTTCTTTGGCATAACCAAATTGTCAGCATCACTACTCTTGTGCTTTGGAATAGTAATTAAGTAAAATAAGGATTACCTGAATACAAGTACTGTGATACCATCAGTTGATATAATAAGCAAAGCGTCTACTAAGTGATGAATGGTTGGCGTACACAGCATGGATATGCTGAATAAAGAGATTATTTACATCTCAGGTGGGATGGAGCTGGACAGAGAAGTGCTAGATTTTAACACACTACTCAGATTGGTCTGTGATTTAAAATTTACATATTGTTTATTTCTAGAATTTTCTATATAATATTTTCAGACCTTAAAACTGTAAATATGGGCACGGACATTGTGTGTATACACACACACATACCCTCAGCTGTTATTCTTTAAAAAACTCTCCAAAACAAGAATAGAAACAACAAAATCCATGTTTGTACAGACAATGGAGTTTTAGTTATACAGTTTTCAGACAGTAAAAAAAGAAAAACAAAACAAAAAACATGGTTTGACATTCACATTTATTTCCTATGAAAGAATCATCTTTTTAAGAACAAAACTTATATCATTAAAACATTGTATATATCGCTATTTACTAAAATCTTGACAGAACTGCTCCTTACATTGATTATTCCATAATAACCCAACACCTCCTTCTGTCAAAGCCTGAACACAATGTTTCTGGGCCATACCATTAGTTCCATCTACAAAAATATGCAAAATAGTAAGGAAGAAACATTTCCTTAAATGTTTTCCCAAATACCTTCCTCGTGAGGAAAAAAATTCACCATGTATACTTTGACTTCATTTGACATGCTGAGGCACCAAATGATGAGACAATATGTGCATGATGTATGGACTCTTTGTGATCAGGCAGTAAAACATTGGTTATTATGTTTATGACTTTGTAAAAACAGTATTTTATGTTATTGCAAATCTCCAGGTAAGTTTGTAAGACTCTGATTGGAGCCATCTTTTGAATAAATGCTAATTATTAGTGATGTATTATTACTCCTGTGCACGTTTTCAGTTCTACTTGGAAGCATATTTACATTACTTAACCCATATAATCAGAATATTTTTTCCTCAGAAAAAGAAAATTATTTTGGCATTCTAATTATCTCTTTCACACATGGACATGGCAATTCTGAACGACCTTCATTATCTCTAAATTTTTAAACTATGAAGCCTCAGAAAATGTTACAATATGGACTGGTGAAAGGTTGAAGCAGAGGCCACCAGGGACCTCCTGGGAAGAGCCTTATGGAGAAACAAGCAGGGCCAGCTCCTCCCTGGAGATCTTGTGCTCCATCTGCACTTCAGAAGTTCAGCTGAGTACAAGGCACTTTGCTGGGAATACAGGTATTGATTGACTTACGACCTATGCAACTTACGACCATTCGACTTTACGACCACAATCGCTAGCCACAACTGCTCCGCGTCTGGCAGCGCAAACGTTGCCCAGCTGGGCGTACAACAGTGTGGACCAGCTTCCGGCAGCACTACCATCTCTGCGTGCACCATTTCAACTGTTATCCCAGACTCGGAACAACAATTTGTGTTTTGTTTCTTGGATATTTTTCATCAAACCACTCCCAAGATGTCTACCAAGAGGAAATTGTCTTTATCTACGCCTCAGCCTGCCAAGAAGGAAGGAAAGGCCATCGATCTCGACACAAAAATGAAGGTAATTAAGCAGTACGAAGGAGGAAAGAAAGTGAATGTGATCGCATGTGATACGAAGTTATCACACTCAACTGTGTCAATGATTTTGAAAGATAAAGAAAGAATTCGTGAAGCTGTGAAAGGCTCTGCACCCATGCGATCAACAGTTATAACAAAGCAACGAAGCGGGCCCATCCACGAAATGGAGAAATTGCTATATATTTGGATGGAAGATCAAATTCAAAAACAGACACCATTAAGTCTTTTTACTGTGCAGATGAAGACAAGAAGTATGTTTCAGACTCTGAAGGAGCGTGCTGGAGAAGTTTAAACTTCTTATGCATTTTGAAGCACTGGACCCAAACATCGAACGATTTGCAAGGATTTAACGGATGGTGCACGATGTGTTTCGTCTGTATCGTGAAATTTATGAAGAAAAAAAGAAACATACAATTCAGACAAAGCTCACCATGTTTATGAAAAACCAACTCCGGTAACCCCAACTGCTGCCTCAGATGACGACATCAACGATCCGCAGCCAAGCACCAGCGGCCAATAAAATGTTTCGTACCTGTTTATATATTTTGATATGTTTTGAAATTGGGAAAATATTTCCTATGGTATTTTTTACACCTGTATTTTGTAATTTTGTATGTTTTGCAAATATTAAACCAGTTGTACTGGTAATGCAGTGTTTTACTTAAACCTGGCGAATGTAAAAATAAGAAACAAAATGGTGTAGAGATGATACAAATGGCATAAAATGAACAAAGAAAATTATGATATATAACAATAATGAAAGAAAATTATGATAAAATATGACTTAAAGATTTTTATAACATCATTTCACAGTACTGTACATATAGCCTACTCAACTTATGACCAAATTTTGTTATGACCGATCTGTCGGAACCAATCGTGGTCGTAAGTCGTGCACTAGCTGTAATATCATTAGAGAAAGAAAATGACAAAAAAAATGCATTGGCACACTAATTTAAGGTGCTTGATTCTTAACTAGAAATAAACATAGATTTGACAAATATTTCTTTCTCTCCAAAATATATTTACTATGCCTCTAAATTGTGAATTTATAAATATAAATATTAAATATTAAATACTATACTAAATTGTGTATAATACAATTACATGTTTATGTATGTATATATACATATATATGTTATACATCACACAAACACACACCACATCATATTTCATGGCACTGGATGTTTTCTAACATTAATGATAGTAAGTTATGTTAATGTAACCAGACTAAACAGATACTTCCCTGATGACCAGCATTAGCCAGCAAGAAGTCTTATTATTTGACATTTAGTTACTATAGGAGGAAGGAGGAAATGTGGTCTTCAATTAATGACTTGACATTTATAATTCTTGCCAGAATCTATCATTACAATGGAGTTTGATTCAGTCAGGATTAATCATAGAACTACTATGAGATATGGAATAAGGTAAAGTTGGTAGAGAGATCAGAAACAGGGCTTGTAACATCAGAAGAATCACCAAACAATCCATCTGAGAACATCTGCTGCTAAAGCGAGACAAGAAAGTGGTAGCCAGTGACATTTACAGGAAACTGTTGCCTGGTTGTCTTAATATTCATTGATGGACCTTGGGCTTTGTTACTTAGTGAGGCTCATAGCTGGGAAATAAAGGAGTGAGCATGAGATAGAGAGTGAGGCCAAGCTGGAACCCACTAGAATGTCTGCAACTGTCTAACAACCATCAGGAAGTGGTAATTGCCTATATGCTTCCAAATCTTAAATCTCTTACACATTTCTGTTTTAGCCAAACCTAACCTGGCAGCATATAAGGAAAGAAACTGGGAGTATTTGGAGTTTCACCTTAACTAAGGCCTGAAATTTTACAGTATATATAGTTAAAGCCTACCCCTTGTCAACTTGGCCTCTTTGCATACACCTTTAAATCACATTTAATTTCCAACTAAAAACAATGATAAAATCAGGCCAGCTGCTTCAGGATGAACTGTGTTACTAAGATGATTGTAGTACCTCACTTACCATTATTAAGTGAATCTCCTGCCAGAAGACTTCTGTGTGAAACAGCATGGTGAGTAACATATTTTGTAAGCCTACCGATGGTGTTATAGCATCCATATTATTTAATGCTAACAAATTGTAACCCCTTCCATGATGGCTGAACAGCTGGTTTTGTGGGTGAATGGTGATGAAACACACTCTTGGCATTGGTATCCGCTCTTGGTAGGTTTGGCATTTAACAGTGGCTGTAACCAGATCACCCTGGCAAGTAAAGTTCATGTTATTAAGCCCAGACTTAAACTTTACTCCTGCCATCATGGCCAGTTTGTTTATTAGCCTATTGGGCAAGAACAGAGATGGCTAACACCTCAAGAACAGGTCACCTGATTATTGAGATTTTACTCTGCTCCAGCTGTTTTTTTGGGTGAATATTCATACAGATCACAGGTGTCTTCACACTTTATGCTCATTTGAAATCTATCTACCTATTTATCTTCCTGTCACAGATAACCTTATGTATATTTTTCTTTATTTTTTTGTCATTGTTTTGTTTTGAGACAGTCTTGCTCTATTTCCCAGGCTGGAGCGCAGTGGCACGATCTCGGCTCACTGCAATGGCTGCCTCCCGGGTTCAAGCGATTCTCGTGCCTCAGCCTCCCGAATAGCTGGGATTACAGGCACCTGCCACCATGCTCGGCTATTGTTTGTATTTATTTTACTAGAGACGGGGTTTCACCATGTTAACCGGGCTAGCCTTAAACTCCTGACCTCAAGTGATCCACCTGCCTTGGCTTCTCAAAGTGCTGGGATTACAGGAGTGAGCCACCGTGCCCGGCCAATCCCCTAATTGCGTGTGTGTATGTGTGTTTCAAGTCTCCGTCTCTGATCATACAGTGCTGGAATTAGCCAGTGATTCATTGCCCATGAACAACTTTGCTCTGTATCTTTGGCTATTTTCTTCCTTGCAAAAGCAAAAACAAAAATAAAATGATAGCAATAACAACAGGCATATGCTGTTTAAAATTCTACCCACCGACAATATTTTTATTTCACCAGTGTTTTGTAGACTTATACCTAAATTTGGAAATGGCACTGAACTAGGAACTTCATGTGATTGCAGTGTGCTATAAACTAAGTCTTTTTTTCTTCTTCTTCCGCATTCAGCTGGTCATAGCAAATCCTCCATGAGGTCAGAGATTGAGGTTGACAGGGAGAGCAGGCAATGGGGCCCTTCCTTAAGAACTACACTTTGGGATTTCTCATGCCTTCCATTGCTATGAATACATGTCATAGGACCAAGATGATAGTCTTCTTAATTTTAGTACATAGATTATTCGGAAAATTCACTCATCTTCTAAAGCATTAGACTTTCAATTGTATATATATATATATGCATGTATATATGTATATTTCTATATCTTTTTAGCCAAATAAACTTTAATGTGTGCCGATTTTGACTAAATATTTTATTTTAAATGACCTATATTTATTTTATAATTAATTTGAATTAGATAACCATATTATAATGAATAAATATATTAACACATCCATTTTTACATATCCATAAAAATGTATGTGTTTTCTAGAAAGTAATTGGATTTCCATGTATTTCTGTCAATAAAACAATAAACTGATTTTTGTTGTCCTACACTAAACTTCTTTTGCTTGTTTTAAAATATAATTTTTGTTTTTAAACTCAAGAAGAAATGGGTTTTTCTTTGTAAAGTTAGCGGCTTTTTAATTAGTAACTCAAATGTTGAACAAGAGCTTTAATTGAAAAAATAAGTCAAAATATTGGCTCAACTATTCTGACATCACTGGAAGTTGTGGGAATCTAAGAACGTATATAACTTGAATTCTTCGGAATGGTGCTCTTGATTCCTTAACATTCCCATTGAGGGTTCAGAAAATTCTTATTGCTATATCTAAATGATGTTCAGCTGAAAATGCCTCTGAAATTCCATCACATTTTTTTATGTGAACCTTTCATACAGGAGTTTTTAGAGCACTAAAACGTACAGTGTGTGACTCTTTAGTTCTCCACTTGCTAATTAAAGCCTCTAACCATGGTAAAATTAGTCTGAAAATAGGGATTATCAAGTTATACCAAACATAATCTAATAGATACACCTAGACCAACTCACAGGAGTGGTGCACATCTACGACTGAGTTTGAATTTTATTGTAAAACTTCTGATGTGTGTAAGAGATACTCATGGAAATGTTCAAGCAATTGGAGAGCTTACAAAGTAGCAGGTGTAGAGGACACTATAGTTTAATATAGGTCTTTGGGGGAGTATTAGAAATTCTTGAGAATGTTATTACTATGAAATGGTTTAAAATCAAATCATACTTAAGAGTTATTTATTCATGAATATAAGTTATTTAGCAAAGGACAACTAATAAGGAACTAATAAAGACGAATTCTCTTTTACATTTTTTTTGCTAGTAATCCAGGGCACAAATATTGTATCTATAAATCTGTACTTTATCTTGATCTTATCATTTGACTACTAATTTTATAAAGTATCCCATGTTCATAATTGTGAGATATAATACAAAAATATAAAAAGCATTATCAATCTGAATAGCTTATCACAGCTTTAGATGTCTATTTACATGCATATGCTTCTTAAAATAGTGAACAATAAAGGTGACGTAGGAAACAAAACTTTAGGATATTAAAAATTAATTTGCCAAATCTGAACTTAGATCAATGTTCCTGACCTCATTCAACCTCAGAAAGTGTATCTTACTTGGATCATTCTTTGCCTTTGCCTAGTTGGCATTTTTGAGACATTTTATTTTTATTTCATTTTCAAACATTCAGTGACTTCTTAAAATGTTATTTATTTTCCTGTTACTGATTACTTCTATTATCCCTTGTCATTTGGAAAGAACGCCTTGGCAAAAAATGTCATGAGGTTACATGGTCAAAGGAAATGCAAGTGTTCCTTTAGGCAATCTAAATTTGAATTTCATTTACGTGCAATATGATATTCTACAACTAGCTGGAAGATATATTCACATATTTCAAAGGGATTTCAGAGGAGGAAAAAGACAAAACAATATTCAGGAGTTGAAACAGATGCTATTGGTGTCATGATTTATCATTTTTCCTTCACCTGCAAACTCCATGCCCAAACAATGTGAGTTTATAATAACACTTGGTGTGGGGGCAGGGGGTAGGTAAGAGTCACAGATTTATTGGATTTTTCCTTATTTAAATGTAATCATGTTTCCTCATTCCATTTCAATCTCAAGAAACCTTAATTATATTAAAATGGCCTGAAAGAAGGCATTTGAACATTATGTTACATTTACAGATATTCCAAGGTTATTCATATGCCCACAGCATGTCAATAGGAAGTAACCACCTTCAACCTAGACACCTGTGGGCATAGTCTGCAGTAGAAAGATCTGGTTTTCAGCAGTCATGCATATGTTATGGAAAGTATATCAAGGTGTTGAAAAAGACTTAATGATTTTGAGAATAAAATGCATTCTTTATAAAACAAATCTTATTATTTTATTTCTTACAGAGAATATCTCCATGTAGTCTGATTATATCCTCCAGATTCTGTGGCTCTTGGAAGATCAATTCATTTCTCAAAACTTCCTCATATTTGGTGCATAGCCCTGCAAAAATTCTTATAGCTTCCTTTATCTTTATTTTCCTTTAATAAATTCCCATATCTCCATACTTCATATGATTTCAGATACAGAGTTCCTTCTTTCTTCTCTCTCGCTCTCATTTTCTCATTATCTCATCATACTATTTCTATGTCTATTTTTGTTTCTGTTGTATCTCTAGTCTCTATATTTTTCTTACTCTAACTCGTCTCACCTCTACCTTTCTGCCTTGAAAAGGATTCATAAATACAGTAGACACTTTATGAATGTGTGCCAAGAAAATTACAATCATATTGTAGCTTGTGTTACTCATGAGAATGTATCTTGAAAATCTCTAAATTTAAGAGCATACTTTACCAAAGGCCCGAGCTGCTGCACTCTGAAATTCATTGCTGTGTTTTTGCACGCGTGCCAATCCACTGAGCATGATAGCAATAGGCAGGTTTACTAAGCCAGGCCCATTACCGGCAGACATCGGATCCCCCTCTGGGAGCCAATTTTGGTTAGAGGACACCCTGAGGTGATTACTGAATATTCTTGGATGGCATTCTAGCACACTTTTATTAAACCTTCTCTTCTTTCTTCTTTCACTCAGGGTCAGTGTTCCTCTGTGCTCAGATGGCTCTCTCAGACTCTTTTGGCTTCATCCCTCTCATCTGTCACACAGTACTTTCTCTAATAAAATGTTTCCCTGTTTAATTCCCTCTTGATAGTTATCAATGTATTGCATATTAGCACGAAATTCACCCTAATCTCAGGATTTATGAAAATGAATCTGGGCCCTTTAGATAGTTTGCTCTGACAGCTAGCATCACAATAAGCTTTGCAAAGGAGGACACAGGAAAGACATTACAGCGGGGGTGGGGGGTAGGGAAGTGCCAGGGGAAGGGCTTTTTCTTCCTAGTTCCAGTGTGCTCATTTGACAGGCTTCTACTTAAGGTTTCCTCCAGGACCAGTGTCTTTCAGCCCTTAGCTTTTGAAATTCCTCGCTTCTGAGGTGCTCCGTGGCTAGCAGCACCCAGCACCCAGCAGCTCCGTCTGGCACTCCATTTCAGACAGTTTTGTAAACCGAATGGTTCTGGGGAGGCAACTACCCTGCTCAAAACAGATCCTAGAGGATTAGGATCCTAGAGGATACTAATTTGTAGCAAATTCCAGAAGGCAGAATTACTGACATTCTTCCAATACAACACCACAGCGACTTCTCTGCTTATTTGGAAAACCAGAAATTGGTCTTGATAATAAGGATAGGATCTTGGCACTGTAGGAGAGAAATGTCTTTCTTGGTTGCTCTGTCTCAGCTGTGGTATAGTGGAAGTTTCTTATATCTGCTATGCTTAGGTTTCTTAGAGTTCTGTATTTGCTATCCAATCCCTTTTGTTCCAATCCCTTGTTGCAGTTTAAAATTCTTTTATTAAACTCCCTCCCTGTTAGAATTACTTGTGGCTCATCTCTCCTGCTAGGCCTAAGACTGACACAGCATAAGCTTCACTGAGGATACAGGTTAACACACAACACACTTCAAATAATGAATCAGGCTTGACTCTTCTTATCTTACCACTGTAGAGGAGGGGACTTTTGTCTGCACTAGCTGTTTTTCTCCCTCAAATATTTTGAATCATCTGACTCCTGTGCCTGGGAGTTCTTTGAAAATGAACTAGTCAAGTCAGATTACAAAGTAAAGCCAGTTCATTTCTCTAAGGTTTTTGATAACACAATTTTAAATAGCATTTTCCTAAATAGGTAAAGCAAACGTTAAATCTTATAGTTTATTCCTACAGATCCTTTAATAGGCAGGGAATCTGATATAAAAAATATTAATTTTAACACACATCGTCATCTTTGATGAATTTTTGTCTTGGTTTTTAAATTTTGGGTCCAATTAAAAATACCCCATACAACTTAAATTTGAATGTTTGACAACCATGTTCCTTAAAAGAAGATTTTGAACAGAAATAACTTCATTATCAATAAATTGGAAAAAAAAAGAAGATTATGGTTAAGAGTTCTGATACTCAGAACATATTACTTTGTTATTATTTCCTTTTGGTAGAAGTATTTGACAGGGTTTTGTGTAGACTACTAAAAGATTGGCCACATTTTCTTCATATATGATACAAATACTTTGGGGAAATGGTCTTCAATTTTACTTATAAATAAATATTTTAACTATTATATAATATACTAGAGAGAATAATTATAAGAATTTTCATTAAATGCCACATGTTTAAACTATTGCATAGAAAGGCAACAGATTTATACTGCAATGCCTTGACCTAAATACAAATAAAAATATTCATGAAAAGAAACAGTAAATAAAACTGCATAAAGAAACCTTGAAAAAAAACCCACAAAAGATAGTTTCTTAAAAGAAATAATATAAAGTACCTTGAAATGAAAGAAAGCAGTTGAAAAATAAACCAGAACGAAATTACATATCTACTTGAGGGGCTGGTTTAAAGAGCATATCTATTTTTACCTTTACTTAACTAGTGCCATATAATGAGTTTCCATAAAATATAATAAATGAAAAACATTCTTCTAAGTTTGTCATATAACCTACGTTAAAAATTAATAATGCTGATGGTGTCACATATTCAGGAGACAATATTAAATCTCTTGTTGATTTCTTCTTTTTATGCTGACAAGAAGTTTCTGCAAAGATAAAAAGTAAAAGGATAAAATAAAATCTGGAAAATACATGTATGGAAAATGAATGAACTGGGGAGAGACTCTGGGTGCCTCTCATAGTGGAATGACTGCCTCTCATAGTGGAATGACTGCCTGTGTTTAGCTGGATATAGTTAAGATAGAGAGTAATTATAAACGAAAAATGTCAAGGTTTGGAACCAGAAATAACCTCATCTTAGTAACAAATCTGACACTTACGAAGTTTGTGATTTTGGACTATAAAATGGAATACTTGAGTGGAAGTTTTGTAATAATTAGATAAGTCTTTCTAGCATTATACATAATGAACGTAACATACACAGTTATTTCTATAGGTATGTGACAGTTATAAAAATATTTAAATAAGAATATACTAGATATTATACATGTTACAATAGTATGGTTTAATTAATAAGTGTATAACAAACTGCCTTCTGCAATGGATACACTTATTTTTAAATGTTCATATAAAATACAAAAGAAACTAATCATGTGCTTAGGTCACCAAAAAAATCTCAAAACTATTACGTAGATTTGTTTCTAATTGTTTACCGTAGGAGGAGCCTAGACCCAGACTCTGGAAATACATGCCAACTGGAAAACTGATAATGTCCCAGGATCCAAAATTCACATACGGGCTCTAAACTGTTAGGATGACAAACTGTCATCCTAAACTGTTATAGGGTTTTCTAGTTTATTGTTTTGCTATAATGTGAGATTTCCTAATCTGCTAGTGAATCAAATTTGTTTATTAATTATACTGTAGTTACATGTTGTTTCCTCTTCAAGAGGATATCTGAAATTTTATGAAAAATTGTTGCATTGTTGTATCAATTGACAAGCAATTGCAAAATGCTAATGAAACCACAGCTTGTGTGAAGACATTCAAACTATGTCCCCAACTTAAGAAAATTCTTTGTGGTGATCTTAAAGCTAAGCCTTTTTTTTGTAAATTCATTTCAGCTTAGAGTTTCATGATAAATTCAAATAAGAAACTTTTCTAATAATATTTATCTGAAGTTGAATGTCATCTCCTAAAGGCAGGCAGTTCCTCTGTGGGACTTAAACCAGAGTCTTAGCTCCCCTGTAACTATCATTTCTTATAATTTGTATTTTTGGCTCCAGATTATACTTTGATAAATATGTCTATCTTTCTTCCCTTGTTAATCTCAATACACCTTTTTTTTATATTTGCATGTAAGTCATTCTGTTGTCTTCATTACGTTACATGGTTTTGGAAAGAAATTCACGTCTCTAGCTCCAACTATGGCCAATTATATTGACTGATAATTAGATGCAGACTGTTTGGAAAATATTTACACATATATGGCTAACTTCAATATCTCAAAACTCTAAAAGCTATCAGCGGTATAATAAAATAGTAGCCCTAAAATAGAGAAACTAAATAGTAGTGATTATGCACACAGATGTTCAAGTTAAGAGTTATCTGTAACATTGAAAGTAAATAGAAATGTCTTAAATGGGATACTAAAACATTTAGATTCCTTCTCATTGGTATAGAGTGCCAAGTAGATATAAGGTATTGTTTCCTTCACAATTAGAAAGAATATTTATTACAAAAATAATAATTTAAAATAAATCAGAGAGCTATAAAATGAAGAAGTCTATATGAACTAAAATTCTACAAAGTGATGAGCCCTTGTAAGGTGAGCTGATACTAAAACTTGTTTTATTCCCTGAGGCTGAGGCTTACCATAGGTACAGGGAACTACACTAGTGGAAACATATCAATGGATATTTTGAAAGCTGTGGAAGCCAGTGTGACAGATTGGAATGCAGAGGTTCTTTGACACAGGGACAATTAACTCTGTTGGCAATTTTTTTTTTTTAAACTCAGGGGGAGGGTGGCATGGATTTAGGGGACTCATCTAGAAAAATAGAATGTTCTTAGTTTGGTGATGCATATATGTGAAAGTTAAGCTACTGGAATTCATTTAGAATAAATGTGTAGTATATACCCCTCCAAAGATATTTTCTAGATATTAAACATGTAAAAAATATATTTAAAGTCTAAGCAATAAATATTTTAAAGGCAGAATTATAAGGAAAAGAGCATTACTATGCTCTGACTCAGAGTTTCAAGAGGACCTGGAGGAAGAAGATAGAGGACGTTAGACAGAGAAAAATCTTCTGTAGTATGCTGGTGCTTACGTACCAAAATTCCACCAACAAGAAGAGGCTGCAAAAAAATAAACAATCGAGAAAATAACAAACCACCCCCAAAAGAGAAAACAACAACAAAACCATACACATAAACACCAGTTCTGTTGGAGAAATAAAAGATACCGTATGCAGATGGAAAAACAAGCCCAAAAGAACTAATTGCCATTATACTGATTCCATGAGAAATATTAAAGGAAGTTTATGTAGAAACCCTATGAAATAAAACAAAAGCTTGTATCTAAAGAAAGAATTGAGGAATGATAAAAATGTTGATAAACATCATTTTCTTCATATTTATATTTGTTTTAAAAGAAAATTGAGACTTCAAAGCAACATAAGTGACTCATTTCATGGTTATAATATATGCAAACCTTAAATGTACAGCAGTAGCATGAAAATGGAAGGAATTGTATGTTTACTGTATTAAGATTTTTATAATATACATGGGCAATGGTATAATATTACTTGAAGAAAAATTGTGATAATTCAAAACTATATGTTGTAAACCCTAGTGTGTAACCACTCAGCCAATAGCAGACAGAAAACAGAATCATAAAAAAATATAGTCTAAAGTGTAGAGCAAAAGGAAAAATAAGATATAAATAAGAGATGAAACAGAGCAAAGAACTGACAAAATAAATAGATTTAAGTCAATTTATGTCAATTATAGTAATAATTAGACCAACTTAAATGGTACAGATTTCAAATTTTAAAGACAGAGCATGTGAGATTTGTTTTCAAAAACAAGCTTCATCTATAATCTACCTCCAAGAAATCACCTTTAGCTAGATATTTAACCAGAGGTTCAAAAAAGAAAGGAAAAATACAGATCATGCAATTATTAATTAGGAGACAGGCAAATTGTCTATATTATGATCAGAAGATGTAGGCTTCAGAACAGCATGGGTGAAAAGGGAGTTCACATAAGAAGTCAATTCACCATGAATACCTAGTAATCCTAAATGTGTATTAACCTAATAACAGAGGTTCAATATCCATAAGGCAAAAACCATGTGAAACTGAAATGAAACAGAGAAGTACACAATTACAATTGGAAACTTCAGTATTCCCTTCCCAGTAATTGATGGAACAGTCAGCCAGAATGTCATTAAGAATATAGAAGACCTCAGCAACGTTATCAATCAGCTTGGCCTTATTGACATCTATTGAATGTTCCACTCAACAGCAGCAGGGAAACTATTCATTTTAGTGCACAAGGAGCAGTAACTAAAATAAAACATATTCTGAGGCATCAAACAAATGTTGACATAGTTGTAAAAGGTTAAATCACACCAAGGATCAACTGTAATTAGATTGGAAATAAACTAAAACCAGTGTTAGAAAGATAATCTGGAAAATCACCAAATCTAGGCAAACGAACAATATACTTTTAAATTTCTCCTATGTATCAAACAAAAAGTCACAAGAGAAATTATATTTAAAATTTAATAAAAATAAAAACACAAACTTTCAAAACTTGTAGGTAAAGATGTCTTGGATGGAACTTTATGATGTTAAATGTTATATTTACAATAAACCTAAATATAAAACCCTATATGAAATGTTTGAAAATTAAATAAAAAATACATAAAGACAATACTATATTATGACTCATTATGGCATATTTGAAGAAGACAAGTTTATCATTAAATATTTAACTAACCCATTTAAAAAATAAAGAATAAAAGTGTGATCATTTCAATTAGATAACATTATGTGGCAAACAAAACAACAAAATTCCTTTAACCCTGACTCCATACATGGTGAATTTGGATTAGATTATAGACCTAAATGAGAAAGAAACATGTTTCCACAAGAAAACTTAGAAAATTATGTTTAAGATATGAAGATATATCAATGTTTATTAAAAAAGAACTAATAAATATTAGTACTAAAATAAAACAGGTTAAATTACCTCTATTTATCCATGCCAATCATTGAAAGATGAATCAAAAATTGGAGGGATATTTATATTCAATTTTCATTAAAAAACTCCTAAAAATTAATGAGAAAAAAAACTAACATGGTTTCAAAAAGGGGGAAGTAATTCCAATACACATTCATAAAATATCCAAAATGTCAATAACTATATAAAAATATGGGCAACATAATTACTCATTATAGATTTAACATTTTACCATTAGAATCAAACTAGAATCGCTAACAGTATGAAGACTACAATGACAAGTTAGAGTTAGGGTTTAGAGCAACTAGAACTGTCACATATTGGTAGTGAGGAATGGACATTGTTTTAGCTGCTTCAGAATCTGGCAATATTATCTTTGGCTATTTGTTTTTGTTCAGACTTGTGTCCCCACTCAAATCTCATGTTGATTTGTACGAGGGTCATAATGGGAGGTGATTGTTTCATGGGGGCAGTTCTTCCCATGCTGTTCTTGTGATAGTGAGTGAGTTCTCACCAGATCTGATAGTTCAAGAGTGTTCCCCCTGGCTCTCTATTTCCTGCCACTATGTAAGACCTGCCTTGCTTCTACTTTGCCTTCTACATGATTGTGAGCTTCCTGAGGCCTCCCCAGTAATGTGGAATTGTGAATCAATTAAACCTCTTTTATTTATAAATTACTCAGTCTCAGGGAGATTTCCATAGCAGTGTGAAATGGACTAGTACACTATGCATAGGCTAGTTCTTCTTTCTTTTTTTTTTTTTTTTTGAGTCAAAGTTTCACTCTTGTTATCCAGGCTGGAGTGCCATGGCAAGGGCTCTGCTCATGGCAACCTCTGCTTACTGGGTTCAAGTGATTCTCCTGCCTCAGCCTCCCAGATAGCTGGGATTACAGGCTTCTGCCACCACACTTGGCTAATTTTGTATTTCTTAGTAGAGACGGGGTTTCACCATGTTGACCAGGTTGGTCGCAAACTCCTAACCTTAGATGATCCACCTGCCTCTTCCTCCCAAAGTGCTGGGGTTACAGGCGTCAGCCACCGCGCCCAGGCTAGGCTAGTTCTTTATAATCAAGCAATTGCACACCTACATATATGTTCAACAGAATTTGTTACATATGATCACAAAATAATTATACCAGTGTGTTTATAATAGCTTCATTAGGTAAATATTAGACATAATTCAAGCATTAGTAAACAAGAGAAGAGATAAATAATTTGAACTTCACTTTTTTATTGTAGAATGGTAGATAACAATAATAAAGAACCAACAACTGGAGAATCAACAACATGGAAGAATTTCACAAATATTATGTTTAACAAAAATACACCAGGCACAAAAGGGTATATATTGCATAATTCCACACATGAATTTCAAGAATGGACAAAAATGAATCAATTATGATAGATGTCATATTGTTTCTCTTCTGAGAATTTTAGTTACTGGAAGGAGGCATAAGTAAGCATAAGGCCTTTGGGATACTTTTAATTTTCTGTAACTTGGTCTGGGTGATAATTTCATGCATATACATATGTCAAAATTCAAAGATTTGCTTAAAAATACAGCTTTTAAAAAATAGGTTACTGCACCTATGCATATCTCATTTCTTTCTTTTGAAGAAAAGTAAAAATATATGAGAAAATTCGACTGTCACATGTTTTGTAGAATGACACAGATCGATAAGCTTTTAGGTAGACCTTAAAATGTAATGTAATATATTTGAACAGAAGAAGAATGGATGCCTTCAATATTTACCTATCTGGAAATCACTGGGTCCATATGAAATGTATCGTTGTTTACCTATGATATACCAGAAATAATACTCATGACAGTGTTCCTGGCTATAATTTCTGAGAAAGTTAGAAGAATAAAAGTGCATGATATGAAATATAAAAGGAAGATTTTACATATAATGCCTACTATTTCACCATTTCAGCAAAGCTTGTACCATATTACATTTGTGGTCTCCATCATATACATTAACAACTTAATTTTCTTCATGTTTCTTCATGATTCAATTAAATTTAAGTACCTAAAATATTTTTGGGATACCAGGCTCAAACTGTCTTATCTAGATGACTAAGAAAAACACTTTTATATTTTGCATGTATATAATGACTTTTTAAAAATTAGAGGCTTTTTAGTGCACTAATTAGGGCTACAATTCTCAGAAATCACTTCATTTTACAACCTTAATCAATGTTGGATAAAGAGAGAGGAGTGAGTGACAATTTTACCATTCTGTTTACATAGGAAGGGGTGACTAATTACATCTGGACTTATTCTGCTTTCTCTGGGTTAAGCTTGAATTTATAAAACCCATAACCAATTGTTAAATAATGCAAAATTATCTTTCAACTTCATATTTTAATTAACTTGAATGAATATTTGTAATTTCTCACACTCTGCTAAATCCTGGGTTGAATATCTAGAAGTGTCATGTTTCAAATTAATAGTATTATAAAACTCAGGAAAATGATGGAAAAGTACTGTCTTGAGTATGTTAGGAAGTGGCTGAACTGATGAGCAACTGAGTAGATGGCATGATTATGTCAGCCTTCTGCTAGCAGTTGGCTTCTTGGCTAGTTCCATAGAATGCTAAACGGATACTAAAGTTGAAAATGGTTTCTTTTTCTTACTGTCTTAAACCTAATTTAGTTGCTGGTATCCTGCAGTTACCACCTGGCTCTCCATGAATCATATTCTGACTAGAGGAGCACATATTGCAGGATTTAGTTTGAAGCATGATGATAGTTTAACATACGTAAAAATCATCAAGTTCCCAGAAAAAGTCACCCATAAAAAATTTGCATTTTATTTCTATCAAATTATTAAAAGTAAGATAAAGTAAATGTACTATATTTGTTTAATAATTTTATTTTATTCATTCTCTACTTCCAAATTCATACCCTAAAACAGAGAAATTTTAATTATAGGTTTGAATTGTAATGAAATCAGAAATTTCAGCATGTTCGAACTTATGACAAATGTACCAAGGACTTTGAAAGTATTCTTATGATTTGGGTTAAATAATTAGTGATTTATAGTTAGAATTGTTATTTGGTCAATTATACTACTCACTTAATGCTTTGAGATTCTCTCATTTGCTATGATCTAAGTGGAGTTAATGTTTGATTAAATAGCTTTATGTAAAATACTAAACGATTGTTTAATTAAACCAGCAAGAGAAATATTGCTTATGTAGATGAAGTTATAGGTCTTCGTGAAATAAAACTTTATTTTGTAATTATTATGTTCTTCCCTCTTGAATATGAACTTACAAATGCATACAAATTTTGCATGTTAGGTACACTGAGAGAATACATTCTCAATTTACCTTCATCTAATAAAAGATTTGACTTGGTGATTAGACACTAATCGAGTGTTTTGATGTATCACTATTATTTTGTAGAGATTATATCTTTTCTTTCAAAGTTACTTTTTGTTTCCAGAACTATAAGGCAAAAAGTGTAATTTGAATACATGAGGAATACATAAGCGGTATGAAAAGCAATGTTCTTTCTCTGATCTAAACTCTTGCTCTCCTCATGATGATTTCATTCTTACTAGTCAAAGACAGACATAGATAATACTTACTTTTTTTTAAAAGTACAGTGTAGTATAGAAATTCTAGGCGAATACAAGAGGTATAAATTTTTCTTCAAAAACTCTAACCATAGATAGAAGAAATAGAAAGAAAAGCTTTTATACATTCAGTGACTATTCTACAAAGGATGCACACACACACATACAAAGATATGATCATATTTACTTTTTCTTATCACTGTAACCACAAGGCATTTCTTCCTAGGAATGCATGTAAAGGAACAGAAATAAAATAGAAACTCAATGATTGTGAAAATTATCTGAGAGTTACTTCTGTGTTTCTAACAGATAAAAGCTTTAAGTCATATTGCATAATCACAAAATTTACCACTTCTGATGAGTAATATTGAGTGTCAACTTGATTGGAATGAAGAATGAAAACATTGTTCCTAGCTGTGTCTGTGAGTGTGTTGCCAAAGGAGATTAACCTTGAGTCAGAGGACTGGGAGAGGCAGACCCACTCTCAGTCTGGTTGGGCACCATCTAATCAGCTACCAGCAAGGCTGGAATAAAGCAGGCAAAGGAGGGAGGAAAGAGCAGACTGGCTGAGTCTGCTGGCTTCCATCTTTCTCTTGTGCCAGATGTTTCCTGTCCTCAAACATTGGATTCCACATTCTTCAGCTTCTGGACTTTTTGACTTACACCAGTGGTTTGCCAAGGGCTCTGGGACTTTCAGCCACAGACTAAAGGCTGCATTGTTTTTTCAGTTTTCTTACTTTTGAGATTTGGGGACTTGGACTGGATTCCTTGCTCTTCAGCTTGCAGAGGACCTATTGTGGGACTTCATCTTGTGATTGTGTGACTCAGTCTTCTCAATATACTCCCCTTCATATATACATCTATCCTATTAGTTGTGTCCCTCTAGAGAACCCTGACTAATACACCACTAATGCTTTTACTCACAAGGAAATGTAAATGTAAAACAGAATTCAGGAATCAATGGGCATAAAAATATTACAGTCATAAATAATTTTTAGTAGAAACATTGAATCCCTATTAGGAAAGAAATTATTGTAATCTTGGCAAAACTATACACCATTAATTATAAAGAAAAAGAGTCATTAGGAGTTCATTAAATATACTTTTAAATATACTTTACTTATTGTATTGGCTTAACAGCATGCTGAAATGCACTTCCAAAATAAATGCTAATAGATATAACATACTAAATAATTCCAGAGCCAAAATGTAATTTAGATCTCTCTTCCATTAAGATGTTCATAAACAGTGCATGAGATACCATCAATCTAACCTTTTATTATTAAACATGATTGAATTAATTTTAAATTCTAAATGCCTTCCTAATTTTCCTATAACCACATCTATATAGGGTATTTAGTTATACTGTATACTCTAAACATAGGTCTATTATTTAGGATCTTTCAAATGGGTACATTTTTCAAATTATCAACAACACTCTTTTAAGGAAGTTTAGTGATTGTATTTTGCATTATACCACAAAAAAATGAGATACTAAAATAAACATGGCTTGTCTAAGCAACTCTGTTCAGTCATTATATAATGTTACTTTATGTTTTATGTTACCCCAAATAGGCCATTCTTCTTAACATCTTCTACTGTAAATTAAATTGCTGCTCAGGGTGATATATTGCATCCCTGATCCTTTTTGGGACAAATCTTCAATTCTTCAATAATTTTACCAAGACAAATACAACTTTCAGTAAATCCACTGTTCAAATTTGGTGAAAAGTCAAATTCCTTTACACATTGTATATCAAATATTAAATAATATATCAGTGTTATTCTCTTCATAAAATACCACTATTGCCAATGGTTTTTAACAGTTTGCTGTTTGGAAGAGATCATCAAAATGTGTATATAGCTGCAAAGTTTACGAGGAACTTAATCCCATTTAAATACCAAATATATGCAAATATATTCTGATTGTTTTATATTCCTAGTGTAGAGTGTCTTTATTATTTGCAAAACTGCCATCTTCTCTAATTACAGGGCAGATATTTTGTTGAAACTATACGCTAGGGCAGGCATGGTGGCTCATGTCTGTAATCCCAGCAATTTGGGAGGCTGAGGCGGGCAGATCACGAAGTCAAGAGATAGAGACCATCCTAGCCAACATGGAGAAACCCCGTCTTTACTAAAACACAAAAAATTAGCCGGGCATGGTGGCAGGCAGCTGTAGTCCCAGCTACTCGAGGGGCTGAGGCAAGAAAATGGCTTAGGCAGTGGCTTCAGTGAGCTGAGATCATGCCATTGCATTCCAGCCTGGTGACAGAGGAAGACTCTGTCTCAACAACAACAACAACAACAACAAAAACTATGCACTAACTTACTATCATACGAAGCTGGACATTCAGTTGCCATAGTATCCCATTCATGTTAGCAATTAATTTATCTAAAATGTGAAGCTTTCTTTGTAGTCTCCTGAAGTTAAAGCCTTTATTACTTTGCAGTAAAATATTTATTAAATCCCTAATATGTGTCCAACAAGGAATTAGGAAATCTGCATATAATGTTACAGTAAAGTAAATTTGATTATCTTTATTGTACAAATAAGGCAACTTGGAATGTGAGATTAAGATTCAACAAATTTATTATTATTCATTAAATATGGGATTCAAACTCAGATCTGAATTTAGTGACCATGTTTTTCTCACCACAGATTAATCACCATATGATTTTAAAAATAGGGTATCCTAGACATATGCAAAGTAGAAATCAAAATATTAAAATATTTATTGAATAGGTATTTCTAAAATGTCACTGTTTATAAGAAATAAGATTTTTTCAAAAAACCTTTATCCAAAATAGATGTTTGATTTATATATGTAAAAATCTATTGCTTTAACATTACAGAAAAAGAAATGCATTCTCAGTACTGCAGCCTCAAGTTAAAATAAGCTAAAATTAAGCTTGATGACACTGAGTGTTGATGAGGATGTGGAGAAACTCAGACACCAATGGTAGAAATATAAAATACTACAATCACGTTGTAAACAATTTTATGGTTTCATTGAAAATTGAACATTATGTACTATATCATTCAGGTAGTTTACTCCGATGTGTAAGAGAAAAGAAAGTGTATTTCTATTCAAAGACAATACAATACTGTTAAATTTGATTCCACAATTATACTGCTTGCTATTCACAAGAACTGTGTATTCAACAGAACTGCAGCCAACTCACAATAATTGAAGGTATTTATAGATGAATATTAATATAAAATAGCGTGCATGATATTTCAACGAAATGCAGAGTAAATAAGGTTTCATTTTAAAAAATACATTAAACAATACAGACTTATTTGTCTAATTCATTTAAAACTGCTTGATGACAATACAGTTAGGGAGCAGGTAAAAAGTCAACAATCGGTATACAAATTCTCATCCTGCAAAAAAATAAATTAGAAAAAAACGTAAAGCGAAAATGAAAACAAATTATTTTAAGAGAGGATTATCACACTTTTCTATGCATTAAAATTAGCTAGGGATCATTTAAAAAATCCTGATGTCCAGGTCACATCCACACCAATTTTATCAGAATATCAGTTAAAATCTAGGGAACATCAAAATTCAGTAATAACTTTATTAACCTGTTACCATCAGTTTTATTTTCTTATAATCTCATGTCACCATCAGTTTTATCTTGTCACCATCAGCTTTATATTAATGTACTTTTAGTTTTGATGTTCAGAATTACAAGAAGTGAGGATATGATTTATATGTATTAAATAATTTAAAGGTTGATTTCATAAAATATGTACAAGCTCAACGATATTTTTGACACAGTAGTTTCTATTCTTGGAGTTTTATACTGAGACAATATTAGTTGTATATACAGGTAATTATTTACATTGTTATTCAATTTATTGTTAAACAAATATTAAAAAAATCTATTTATACTGAATTAAAGTATGAGATACTATGCAGAAACTCTTTTTCTAATAATATTTAAAGTTCATTATGGACTATTTGTAAAAGACCACATATAAAACTAATTTTATAACGTGAATTTAATTTTTATGATTATCTATATACTAAAAATCAGACTAAAAATACATTAGAATTTTCTCAGGAATAAATTCTGATTATATATTTGAAGGTTTTTTTTTATATTCCTACTATTTTTTTTTTTTGCTGATATAAATGCTAATCAAGTCAAATCAGAATGTATACCTGATCAATCACATATTCTTTATAAATTAAATGTGAAATTGAATTCATACATCAATGAACATTTGTGGGTTTTTTTCTACCTTTTAGTTATTATGAATGATGCCATTATGAGCAGTGGTAGACAATTATCTGTTGGAGTTCTTGCTTTCAGTTTTGGTTTTATACCTAGAAGTGGAATTCCTGAACCATATAGTAGTTTTTTGTTTAATTTTTTAAAGGAAGCATTATACTGGTTTTCATGGCAACTGTACCACTATAAATTCCCATCAGCAACACTCTAGATTTCTTCTTTCCTACATTAACCAACAGCTATTATTTTCTGTGTTTGTGTGTATTTATTTATATAGTATATATATTTGTTTATATACATAATATACATATATGTGTATGTGTAAATATATATCTACATATATATGTAAATATATATACTTAATAATATCTCATAAGCATTTTCCTAATATTTGTGATGTTGAACAAATTTTTATGGACTTATTGGCCATTTGTATATATTCTTTGGGGACATTCGTGGTTTTTTACTAGGCTAAAATGAAGAAGTTTTCAGACCTATCTTCTTTTCTATATGTTCTATGAAAGGACACATTTACTTGTATTATCCTGCTTTTATTGTCTCCCGGTATTCCTTGGCTTATGGCTCCCTTTATTCCTCAACCTTGTCTCTCTGATCCTGACTCTATCTTCACATCTCTTTGCTTGACCACAGCCAGATAGAAGGTTTTGTACTCTTAGAGTTGAATATAATCCAGAATACTCTCCCTTGTGTTAAGGTTCTTAATATTAATTATATTTGTAAAGTCAGTTTGGCCATGGAAGATAAAATAGTAACAGGTGCAAAATATTAGCAAGTAGGCATCTCTGAGTTGATGGCATTATTCTGCCTAACTCAGTTGACTCTGGCTCCCAAAGATTCACCTTAGTATCACAGATAAAAAACTATCTCAACATCCTCAAAACCTCAATCCATGACAGCATCAACACAAAGTCTCAAAATATCATCTAAACTGCATCAGTTCAAAAGCAACAACTTTTGCAACTAAATTATGTAAATTAGATGTGGGCGAAGGTCTTAGGAGAATCTATTTTTACGACACAATTTCTTTCTATTTATAGACCTGTAAAAGAGAAATAAGTTATTTTTTTTAAATAAATGGGGGAATAAGAGTCAGAATATTAGGAAATGTTATAGATAGTTGTGTTCAAAAAGAAAGACAAATGGAAGGGCAAATGAGCCACTGATCTCCAGAAATTTAGAAATGCAGCCAGACAACTCCCCTAGCTACCAAGGCTAAGAGATAATCCTCTATGATTCCTAGTTCCATTCTCTAGGATCCTGGCTCTACCTTCTGAGTCATTCTTCCTTTTCTTATTAAAAGGGAGGACATATTTTATGATGAAGAATGGAGAAATTTGAGAGACAGAGAGACTCCTTTCTTGTCCTCTATTCTTTCCAATCTGTGTTGACAGTGTTTCTATTCATACAAAAATTTTAAGAAACTTGAGGGTCTCCCATGTAATTCACAATATGCAATCTCACTATCCATCCAGTAGGATGGTTATGACCAAAAAGTTAGAAAAAGGAAGTGTTGGCAAAGATTTTGAGATATTGCAACCTTCATACGTTGCCAGTGGGAATAAAACATGATGTAGCTATTTTAAAAACATTTTGGCAGTTCTTCAAAGAATCTTCCAGTTTATCACCCAGCATTGCCAATTCTTGGTACATACTCGAGATAAAAAAAATATATAGGTCCACCCTAAAACCTGTAACATAAATGTACATGGCAACATTATTCATAATAGGCAAATGTCTAATATGATATTTATCCAACCAGTGTATTTTTCATGTGAGGCATAACAGTTTTCATTCCCATAAATGGGATTTGTGTCTCTGTTAAATGTTATACTTATTATGGTTTATATTTGTCTATAATTTAGCATGACTGTTGATTTTCTTTTGGATTACTGATATTGTTATTTTCTGTATTTTCAAAAATTTCTATATTTTGTTATTTTTTGGTTTTGTGATTTTTGTAGGAATTTTAGCATTATCTTGTCAATTTCTACAACAACAAAGATGATAAGAATGTGATTCAGAGTGAATTAAATTGAATTGAATATGCATTATAATTAAGGGGCATTTGCCATCTTAGCAATATTAACTTATCCAATCAATGGACATGGCCTATTTCTTCATATTTTAGGTTTTGTTTACTTTCTGTTAGCAATATTTCATATCAATTTTAAGTTCCTGTTTTTACACAAATTTGAACTTTGTAAGAATTTTGTTTTTAGTATTTAATTTTTATTTATTTACTCATTCTCCAGTGTTTTCTAGAATTAAAATTTTTATTAGCATTGATATTGTATGCTGTGATCTTGCTAAACTCATTTTCACTATGATATTATTTTTGCAGATTTTTAAAGATCCTCTACATACGCAATGATGCCGTCTGCAAATAAGCATGTTTATTTTTCTGTGCCATTTCTGTATGTCTTATATTAATATTTCTTACTCGAGTTCACTGACTAGAATTTCTAACCAAATGTCAGATAAAAAGTGATGAGACAAACTTCTTGCCGATTTTATTACCTTAGGTTCAGAAAACACACCCATTCACAGTTAAGTATTATTTTGGTGGTAGAATTTTATACACAATCATCGTCATGTTAAAGGAACTAACAAAGATTTCATATCTGCTCATTTTTTTTCTGTTTATGATTAATGCATGTTGAATTTCGTAAAATCTATTGTCCATTATTATAACAATATTTTACATTAAATTAATGGAGATACAGTTGGATTATCTTGTCATCTTGGATAAAATTACTTGCATTATTACTTTTATACCTTACTAGATAAAAATTTTGCTAATATTTTATTTAAAATATACTTATCTACAAAAGTAGAAACATTAGTCATTAGTTTGATTTTATTGTGCTTTCAATGAAAGGCTTTATATTCAAGTTTATGCAGTCCCCCTACAACATGAACAATATTTTCTGTTGGTCTATACTATAGAAGAGTTTGTGCAGAATTAATATTCTGTTTTCCTAAAATGATTGCTAAAATCAGCTAGGGAAGCCATCTAGACTTGCAATTCTTTTATCATTGCCCGTTACGTTTTCATCTTTTACATTGTAACTATGTATATATTTAATATTAAAGTGAATATTCTAGTGATTACATATATTTTTGTAGCCCTGCCTAATAATCTCTTTTTATTAGAACTTGTGCATAATTCACTTTTGTGTATTTATTACTATGAATGGATATATTGATATTTTATAATTTGGTTGCTATTCATCTCATCTTTTATTCTTCATTTCCACCTTTTCTGCCATCTTTTTTAAAAAAATATATATATTATTGAGTTTTAGGTTTTGGGGTACATGTGAAGAACATGGAATATTGTTGAATAGGTACATAGATGGCAATGTGGTTTGCTGCCTTCTTCCCCATGACCTATATCTGGCATTTCTCTCCATGTTATCCTTCCCCAACTCCCCATCCCCTGCTGTCCCTCCTCTAGTTTCCCCCCACAACAGACCCCAGTGTGTGATGCTCCCCTCCCTGTGTCCATGTGTTCTCATCATTCAACACCCATCTATGAGTGAGAACATGCGGTGTTTGATTTTCTGTTCTTGTGTCAGTTTGCTGAGAATGATGGTTTACAGGTTCATCCACGTCCCTACAAAGGACATGAACTCATTGTTTTTTATGGCTGCATAGTACTCCATGGTGTATATGTGCCACATTTTCCTTGTCTAGTCTATCATCGATGGGCATTTGGGTTGGTTCCAAGTCTTTGCTATTGTAAACAGTGCCACATGAACATACATGTGCATGTGTCTTTATAATAGAACGATTTATAATCCTTTGGCTATATACCCAGTAATGAGATTGCTGGGTCAAATGGAATTTCTATTTCTAGATCCTTGAGGAATCACTGCACTATATTCCACAATGGTTGAACTAATTTACACTTCCACCAACAGTGTATAAGTGTTCCTATTTCTCCACATCCACTCCAGCATCTGATGTCTCCAGATTTTTTAATGATCGCCATTCTGACTGGCGTGAGATGGTATCTCAATGTAGTTTTGATTTGCATTTCTCTAATGACCAGTGGTGCTGAGCATTTTTCATATGTTTGTTGACATATATGAATTCTTTTGTGAAGTGTCTGTTCATGTCCTTTGCCCACTTTCGAATGGGCTTTTTTGTTTTTTTCTTGTAAATCTGTCTTAGTTCTTTGTAGATTCTAGATATTAGCCCTTTGTCAGATGGGTAGATTGCAGAAATTTTTTCCCATTCTGTTGGTTGCCAATTTACTCTAATCATTGTTTCTTTTGCTGTGCAGAAGCTCTGGAGTTTAATTAAGTCCCATTTGTCTATTTTGGCTTTAGTTGCCAATGCTTGTGGTGTTTCAGTCATGAAGTCCTTGCCTATGCCTATGTCCTGAATGGTTTTGCCTAGGTTTTCTTCTAGGGTTTTTATGGTGTTGGGTCTTATGTTTAAGTCTTTAATCCATGTGGAGTTAATTTTAGTGTAAGGTATCAGGAAGGGGTCCAGTTTCTGCTTTCTGTGCATGGCTAGCCAGTATTCCCAACACCATTTATTAAAAAGGGAATCCTTTCCCCATTGCTTGTTTTTTTCAGGTTTGTCAAAGATCAAATGGTTGTAGATGTGTGGGGTTGCCTCCAAGGCCTCTGTTCTATTCCATTGGTCTATATCTCTGTTTTGGCAGCAGTGCCATGCTGTTTTGATTACTGCTGTCTTGTAGTATAGTTTGAAGTCAGGTAGTGATGCCTCCATCTTTGTTCTTTTTGCTTAGAATTGCTATGAGGGCTCTCTTTTGGTTCCATATAAAGTTTAAGGTAGTTTTTTTCCTGTTCTGTGAAGAAGGTCATTGGTAGCTTGATGGAGATAGCATTGAATCTGTAAATTACTTCGGGCAGTATGGCCATTTTCAGGATACTGATTCTTCCTATCCATGAGAATGGAATGTTTCTCCATTTGTTTGTGTCCTCTCTTATTTCGTTGAGCAGTGGTTTGCAGTTCTCCTTGAAGAAGTCCTTTACATTCTTTGTTAGTTGTATTCCTAGGTATTTTATCCTCTTTAAATTTTCCTGTTGAGTTACTGGCTAAACTTCTTTATATTACGCTTTAGTATTTTCTTGAAGGGAAGATAATCTACATCTGTACTTCTAAAAAGTTTATTCTGAATACTTCTGGTAAAATATAGCACCCTTACGCCATTATATGTCTGTCTTCATCTCCATTTTGTGTTTTGTTTAATTCATATATCCCATATATATGTCTCCCAAACCTAACAATGAAGAATTATAAGTCTTGCTTTAAACCATAGGCTAGAAATAATGTCCGATGAGCCAAATCTGTTTTTGTAAAAAAACTTTTGCTGAAACATCGTCTCACCCATTCCTCAGGAACTGTCTATGGCAGGTTTTATGCCACAACAGAAAAGTGGAGTAGGTGTAGCAGCAGTTTCAATGTGTGTCATCTGGCCTGTTAAAGAATATGTTTCCCTGCACCATATCTTGTGTGCTTTACTGCTGCTACAGTTCATTCTGCAGCTATTACAAAATGTGCTAGACTAAGAAACTTATAGACAGCATACATATCTAGCTTACAATCAAGGATCCTGGAAGTCCAATGATCACAGTGCTGAGAAGTTTAGTATCAGGTGAGGATCAAATCTCTGCTTCTAAAATGGGGCCTTGAGTGCTATTTCCAAATTCTATGACCTCAGAGTGAGGAGGGACAGTAGAGCAAAAGGGCTTAGCTAGTTCTTTCTGCCCCTTTTATACAGTCCTTGATCCAATTTATGAGGGCATTACCTTCATGACTAATTACCTCCCAAAGGCCCTGCTTTTTGATACTGTTGGATTGTGGATTACGGTTCAGAATGAGCTTTGGAGGGGTCAGAGACAAACCATAGCAATTTCTTTCTGTATATTCAGCTTACCTGGTATAATTTCCTTTCAAAATGTGGAACAATTTTTTTTGCTATTTTTGTATTATTTTAGTTCACATATGATGTCAACAAATATGGTTTTTGTTTGTCTGGATATACATTTAATCAGCTTTCATTTGTGGGAGAGGTTTTTTTCTGAATGTAAAATTCTGATGTTTTTCTTTCAGCAGTTTTGATGTGTCTTCACAGTTTCTTTTTGACTGTATTATTTCTGATGATAATTCTGGCTTTAAATGCACAATTTTTATCATGAAAATATGTATTACTTTTCTCTTGCTGCACTCAATATTTTTCTTCACTTTAGTTTTTAAGTAGTTAGACTAAGATCAATCTATAATTTTTCATCTTTTTCCTATGCTGGTTGAGTTTTGCTAGACTTGCATTTGTAAGATTATATTTTTCTACAATTTAGGAAGTTTCAGTCAATTTTTCCATGATCATTTGTCTCAATTTTTCTTACACTTTTATTCAACTAAAATAACATACTTTTGTTTTTCTTTTTTGAGACAGAGTCTGGCTTTATAGCCCAGGCTGGAGTGCAGTGGTGTGATCTCAGCTCACTGCAACCTCTGCCCCCTGGGCTGAAGCAATTCTCTTGCGTCAGTCACCGGAGTACAGGCATGCACCACCATGCCCAACTAATTTTTGTATTTTTAGTAGACACAGGGTTTCACCATGTTGGCCAGGCTGGTCTCAAACTCCTGACCTCAAGTGATCCACCCACCTCGGACTCCCAAAGTGCTGGGATTACAGGCATGGGTCACCATGCCCAACCAAAATACATTTTAAAATATTGAAATTGTCTTACAGTTGGTCTATTCTTGCCTAAAGTGAAGTGTTTGAATATGATGTATGCAGTTATTACAACCTAATTATGATAAGCCCTAATAAATTATAACATTATTGTTTGAAGTTATGCTGACCAGTACAAAATCAAAACATAATATCCTTTAGAATTAATTAACTTTATGTTTCTTTCAAATGGCTCCCAGCTTCGTTGTGTTTGGGAAATATTTCCACACATACTACACATGTGCTTTCTTTTACTATCTCTATCAACATAATAAAGGCATTGTTCTTTTTCACTTCAATCATTTTATCTCAGTTTTCAGGTTGGGTAATCTGTATTGTTTTATCTTAAAGTACACTTCCATTATCTTAAATCTGCTGTTGGGCCTATTAAAATTCTTTTCAGCTGTATTGTTTTGGCTCTTGAATTTCCATTTCACTCTATAAAACTGTTTAACTTTTTTGTTTAGATTCTATGCCTCTTCACTATTACTGATATAATTTTTTTTTTTTTTGAGACAGATTTTCGCTTTTGTTGCTGAAGCTGGAGTGTAATGGTGCAATCTCAGCTCACTGCAGCCTCCACCTCCCGGGTTCAAATGATTCTCCTACCTCAGCCTCCCCAGTAGCTAGAATTATAGGCACATGCCACCACAACTGGCTTATTGTTAGTATTTTTAGTAGAAATGAGATTTCATCATGTTGGCCAGGCTGGTCTTGAATTCCTGACCTCAGGCGATCTCAGCCTTGGCTTCCAAAAGTGCTGGGCTTACAGGGATGAGCCACTGCACACAGCCTGGTATACTTTTCTTTAGTCATATTTTACTTTACTTTGGAATAGATTTACAGTATGTCTGTTGAATGCTCTTTTTTTAACCCAAACATCTAGGCCTACTTGTAATCAGTAATTAGGTCCTGTTGACCACATTGTTTTCCTACTGTGAGTAAATGATTATTTTCTGTTTCTTTTGATATCTAGTAATTTTTAGTTTAAAATTAAATGTTGCATACAAATTATTGGAATGTTTCTGGAATTTAGTTTTTGTTATTATATGAATTTTTGTTATTGTTGTTCTAGTGGGTAATTTGCCTGGTTTTATCCTGAAGAATCTGTCTTCACTAAGTAGTATTCAGCTGTTGATCTATAGATGATTCTGATTAGATGTCTTTTTTTTTTTTTCTACCTCCTATTTGCTGCTATCTATCTTGGACCCCTAGAAGCTCTCCCTTGTGTCTGTGTAGTTAGTGATGAGCTAAAGTTTAAAAAATATTTATATTCAAATCAAACTCTGTCCTGGTTAGAGAACATGTTGAGTCAAAAGGGCAGCAACTTCTCAAATATTGCAAAGGTTAGTTTTGCTTATGAAGGATAGACATCCAACCAGTCTTGGTGGCTCTCGCCTATAATCCCTGCACTTTCGGAGGCCAAGGCTGGCGGTTCACCTGAGATCAGGAGTTTGAGACCAGCCTGGCCAACATGGAGAAACCTCATCTCTACTAAAAATACAAAAAATTAGCCAGGTGTGGTGGCGGGTCCCTGTAGTCCCAGCTACTCGGGAGGCTGAGGCAGGGGAATCGCTTGAACTGGGAGGAGGAGGTTGCAATGAGCTGAGTTAGTGCCACTGCACTCCAGGCTGAGCGACCCGGGGAGAAAAAAAGAAAAGAATAGACATCCATGGCACATTTCTGCTTTCCCTTTTTATTTATTTATTTATTTATTTATTTATTTGAGACAGAGTCTCACTTTGTCTCCAGGCGCCAGGCTGGAGTGCAGTGGCACAATCTCGGCTCACTGCAACCTCCACCTCCCGGGTTCAAGCAATTCTCATGCCTCAGCCTCCCGTGTTGCTGGAACTACAGGCGCACGCCAGCAAGCCCGGCTAATTTTTGCATTTTTAGTAGAGACAGGGTTTCACCATGTTGGCCAGGATGGTCTCGATCTCTTGATCCCATGATCCGTCCTCCTCGGCCTCCCAAAGTGCTGGGATTACAGACTTGAGCCACTGTGCCCGGCCTTTCCCTTTTTTTCTTTGTGATTCTCTTTAAATGTGTAGCTATTTCATAAGCCAGAAATTGGTGCAGTTTCATTGGTGGATTTTGGAACTACTCAAAATAATGTCAGAGTTTGGATATTTCATTCTAATCGTTCCTCTAGAATACTGTAGAATACAGATGAAATGATAATTGCTTCTTCTAGATCACAGTTGACTCCTTTTGCTGTGCTCTAACAAGATTTTTATTTATAGGTGCAAAATATGGGTGCACCTATAAAACACTACCCAAAACAAAATATTTATAGAATTAATGACATCAGCCATAAACCATGAATAGGTTCAGAAAAAGTGTTCAGATTTTTTCTATTGCTTCTTCCCACCCAGGTGCTCTCCATTGAGTAAGGATTAAATTTTCAACAGTAGCTTTTTCTCAAGACAATTAGGGCATAATTTTATTTGGTCTATTCTTGCCTAAATTAAAGCGAAGAGTCCAAATATGATTTATGTGGTTATTACAACCTAATTATGAGAAGTTCTAATAAATTATAACATTATTGTGTGAAGTTATGCTGACTAGTACAAAACAAAAACATAATATCCATTAGAATTAATTGATTTTATGTTTCTTTCAAATGGTTCCCAACTTCATTGGGTTTAGGAAATATTTCCACACGTATTACATACATGCTTTCTTTTACCACTTCTATTAACATATAATAAGATTATTATGAAATGAAATTTAAAATGTCTTCTATAGTTTTGGGTATTTTATTTATGCTACTTATTTCACCCCAACTTTGGAAATGTTTCTGAAATCTATTTCTATCAGACTTATAAACCACTTAATCTCCTGGGAAACTAGTCAATTTCTTTCCAGAACACAGTTTCTATTCCATTTTTTCGGTCTTCACTCTATGCAAACAAAACTGCATGGTGTTGAACACATTATCACTGATAGGTTCCTTTTTTCATTTTCATGTTGAAATACTCATCATTGCTCCTAAATTCTTATTTTACTTGAAAGTTAATCTAAAATGCTATTAACCTCATAATGCTTCTTCTAATTGTCTCTTGCTATTCAATTTATCTTTTTTAAAATTTCTCTAGAGTGTCTACTTTGCTAAAAGTAGCTATTTTAACTTGTTGAAAATTATAGTTTATTTTTACATGTATCACTTATTTTACTTCAGACAAAAACATACCTTTATAATAATATATGATGTTTATTAAATATTGCTTGCTAGTAACATATATCTTCAAATCTTCAAACTCAAAACAGCCATATAAACTAAACACTAATATAATCTCATATCACAGATAAAACAAAGGGGGGCTACATGATTTCATAATTTCCAAAGATAACACAGTTACTATGTTACCGGGTTGCAATTTTTCAGTTAAGCTACATTTAGAACCAGTCTTTAATATTCTGCTTTAGTGCAGAATATCTAAAAAATATTTTTGTAACGGTAATTTAATTTTTAATTAATTAACCTGTATTCATTTAATACATAATTTATACCGATGTATTCTAAGATTAAAACAGTGAACGAAACAGACAAAACACCTTCTTTTTGTGAAGCTAATATGAAATTTGTCTAAACACAATAACAGTAATTAATCACAAAAAGCATCAATAATAATAAAATTTATTGTACTTTATGATGAATTTACTAAATCTTAAAAATAATCATAATTAGTGTCTACTATTATATGCCATTTAACACATGATAAAATAAGGTTTTCTTAGAATTCTATAGGGCTAATTCGCCATATTCCTAAATTTAGAATGCCTGTTCAAGCATAAATATTAGCATCCAGTTGTATAAAATGCAGCACTTTAACAGCTTTAAATAGAGTACACAGTGGGGGAGGTAAACTTGCCTCTACCCTCTTAGTTCTTGGTTGGAAGAGACCACTCAAAAGCAGACCAACCAGGGGAAAACAAAAGTTTGTTAACGCATGCAATATACATCACAGGAGAGAAACTTCAAGCAACTCCAATCAGTGTCTTAGAGCTCTGGCTTATACAGCATCTTCAATCAAGAACAATACGTTAGTAAAGAAATAACATGACAATAGCAACTGGTTTTAGGTTTCCAAGGATGGAGAACTGTGAGAAGGTAAATACGGGAGAGGAAACTGACAGAGAAAGGTTTGTTTGCGGATTTTTCTAGAGCCATTTCCTGGATGATAAGAGTCTAGGGTTATGTCCAATAAATTTATATACTTCTTTTAGGGAGAAAAGTGGTAAGATAAAGAGAGCTTTTCACATACTTGCTGCTTTTTAATTGCCTTCGGCTCAATACAACTTTTATATCAAAGACTTAGCATATTTTGGGGTCACATATTCTAGATTTCTTCAATATATAAAATATAATTTGGTAGAGCGTACAATCATGAGGCTACACTGATACTGGGAGAAAAACACTGCAGAAAAACATGTTCAAAGATTAAGGTTGTCTTAGTAGAATTCAAACATTGTTAGTCATACAAAAAAGAGTTATGTAAAATTCTAGTCATCAGAGCAGTGATAAGTTTAGGACTTCAATATTGAGTCATCAGGGTGAGTAATTAGTGTCTGGATATAGTTGACTGACATGAAGTATGAAGATACAGAGTTTGATAATTCTGATTTTTATAAAATCCATAAGTCTTTGAACTTTCAAGAAGAGAAGAAGAACGTATAAGAAAAGAGAAAGCAAGCATAAATAGTAGGGCACATGAGCAGACATGTCAGGGCAGTCAAAATGCAGAAATTACCCAGTAGGAATAGAGGAGAATGAAAAGATGAAAGACGTATTGTGTTCAATTCAATGAGCTGTTTCTGCCCACACTGTTACTGGTTATTGTGCAGAGCAGAAAACTGCCAGAACCAATTTGTCAAGTCCTAAAAATGTAAGTCTTAGCATTATAGTCTTTGACAGCGTTTCTCCATTTTTCAATTAGCACAATGTACAGGTCATTGTAAACCAAGGGTAAATGAAGAAGATATAGTATAAGTCAATGGGAATAGTGGAGAAGAAATGTTCTCAATTCTATTATTACTTTTTATCTTTATTCAATTTGAAATCCATTGCCTCATATTACTTATAAAATAAGCATAATTAGAAGGCTGGGGCAGGAGAATTGCCTGAACCCGGGAGGCGGAGGTTGCGGTGAGCCGAGATCGAGCCATTGCACTCCAGCTTGGGTAACAAGAGTGAAACTCCGTCTCAAAAAAAAAAAAATAATAAGCATAATTATACATAAATGAAACATTTTAGCTGATTTCTCTTGGGGAATTAAATTTCCTAACAGACGTAAGTATGCAATTATCCATTTTTAAACAAAAGTACACGATATAGTTGACTGAAAATGAGACTAGTGTCTTCCAAATAGGAAAATAGCATCGTCTGATTAGCCTAACAGAGTACAATGATTAAATTGCTGTTTGTAGTTGAACAGATGAATGTCATTAATATTCTTTCTGTTTTAAATTGCAAGGTATGGCATAGGTATACAGACATCTATGTTTATATAGATACTTAGCAAGTGTTTGGAGACAACTTACCCTATACAATTTATTAAGGCTTACAAAGTATCTGATCATTGTATTCATTCAATTATAAACGTTTATGTAATTACCACTTGGAATCAGGTAGTGTTTTGGGATCCGTAGATATTTAATGAATACAATCTTTAATATTGTCAAGTTAGAATTAAAATCCTAATATCTAAGGAACAAAATTGCATGCTTCAGGTAATATGTCAAACTGAGAAACTGCTAAAAGCTTGGTTCAAAGTTTACTTATTTGTTTTTATTATTTATGTTGACCAGGATAAAAGGAGAAAACCTAAGAAAATATAACATATATGAATGTATCTTTCTGAACTTTAATGAGTGCAAATGTTCAAGGCTACTTTCAGCAACACTGATACAGTTTCAGGAGAATTCATCAGGTACAGGTACCCAGGCTCTTGAGTGTCTGGGAATACAGGTACTCAGCTACAGTTAATCACCTGCAGACAGTGCGACCACCTGTTCTACAAGAAGAGCTTTTGGCAAAAACAAATTATTGCTTTATAATATTATGTCCAAGCACACTACTATACATTTCATGTAATACATACTATATATTTTGTTCATGTTATGCTTAAATCTGGAACTTCAAAAATACTTTATTTTAATATTTTAGCAATTGCATAGTTTGGTTTGAATAGCTCTAGTTTGACCAAGCATTAATTTCTTAAGGACTATGGATTCTGTGTTAGAGTAAACAATAAAAATATCAGCAATCACAAACAATATTAACAGCAATAGACATGTTTAAAATGTTGAAAATAACTGTCCTTATTACTGAAAGTATTTTAACATTTGCATCAAGCTTTATTCTTTATATATGACAACACTTTGAAATAAACTAGAGCTGTAAAATGGCAGATTACAGAAAATTGTTGAAGTGTATTATATCCATCATAGCATAGATTTATCATTACTAGTAAGTGCAGAGGGCTATGTTTACCGATATCTGGGTTCTCATCTTTGAAGTATATTAAAATAAAATGCATATACTTTTTGCATTATAATTTTTGAGATACATTTTATAATATGTAGTTTTGGCAATCATTTGGTATGCAAAATACAAAAACTAAAATAATAACCTAATTAATCCTGTACTCCTATAATCTTTTCATTATGAATTAAATCTTAACTGCATTTTATGAAAATGTTGAATATTAAATAGCAATCTAAACCCCCTGTAAGAGAAAGGGATTCTTTATTATTATTTCTTGATGAGCATTATATATCAGTATTTTATGTATTCTATAGAAACAAATGTGCTAACCAAATTTTTTACAAATACAATTTTTTTAAAAAATTAAATTTGCGTTTTTTTGAGACAGGGTCATACCCCAGTTGCCCAGGTTGGAGTGCAGTGGCTCAATTATGGATCACTACAGCGATGACCTTCCTGGGCTCAGGTGATCCTCCCACTCAGCCTCTTGAGTAGCTGGGAATACAGGTATGCAACACCATGCATGGCTACTTTTGGTTGTGTCTGTGTATTTTTAGTAGAGATGTGGTTTCCCCATGTTGCTCAGGCTGGTCTCGAACTCTTAGACTTAAGCAATCCACTCACCTCAGACTCCCTGCTGGGATTACTGGCGTGAGCCACGTGCCTAGCCAAACACACATATTTAATTACTGTGGTTGTCTCTCAGAAGTGTCTTGCTATTATGCCCTTATATTTATTTCAAACACAGTGCCCCATTGCAGACCCTGATCATACTCACCTGGCCTCCCCATGGTTTCCTGGTCTCACATTTCTTCCATTTATACTAATTGATGCTAATTTAAAACAATAGAAATAACTAATATATTCCTTTCCTCAAATATTTTTATTGGCTCTCATTTTGGGATCAAGTGCAAAAATGGTTGACTCTGAATTTAAAGGGCTTACCATCTGAGCACATCCTAAAACACTGGTGCTTGGTAATTCAGCCTCTACTAATTACTTCAAACCTTAGACAATTTTTATCAAAGTTTGAAACTTTTAAATATTTACTTAACCTCATTCCAAATCTTCTAAATTTTCTTCACTATTTCTATAATTCTGTAAACAAAACACTTGATTCGTTTTTTTTTTTTCTGCTTTGGCATTTCTTCCATCTGCCAAATCCACCTGCCAAATCCACTTTGATTTATGTAACCATTCCTGTCTTATAGACTCACTAGACAACATTCTATAGAAAAAAGTCATCTTCACTGATATTTAAAGATCGTGCCTTTAATAACACAATTGCACTTTTGTTCAAGGTAGTTTAGCATCTCATTTGTACTTCTCTCCCGCTTGAAAGCTTACTGTAGTGACAGTGAAGAGGTGTGAATATCAATAGACTGAAATGAGGAACCAGTAATAGTTGCAAGATTACAATGAATATGGGAAACTTATATCATGATGGGATTATACAGATAGAAAAATCACAGCAGAGAGAGGCACATCTTTGAGCATATACAGGGGAATGCTACAATAAGAAAGGAGCTGTTTTTAACTGAAGAATGCTTTCAACATAGACCACACTGTAAAAGTATGCTGAGTTAAATGCAGAGTTACAGAAATCATGAGGATTAACTGAGTACCTATGTGTACATTTTACTCAAGGATTTCCCAGTTCTAAAATGGTGCCCGAGCATGGTGTCTCAAGCCTGGAATCTGGCACTTTGGGAGGCCGAGGCTGGTGGATCATGAGGTTAGGCGTTCAAGACCAGCCTGATCAACATGGTGAAACTCTGTCTCTACAGAAAAAAATGAAAATTAGCTGGTTGTGGTGGTGGGCATCTGTAACCCCAGCTACTCGGGAGGCTGAGGCAGGAGAATCGCTTGAACCCAGGAGGTGGAGATGGCAGTGAGCCGAGATTGCTCCATTGCACTCTAGCCTGGGGGACAGAGCAAGACTCTGTCTTAAAAATAAATAAATAAATAAAATAGATAAATAATTAAAAAATAGAAAATAAAATAAAATGGCATGTGTTATACATGAGTAGACACTGGTCTTTGAAGTGAAGCTGCAGAAATACTCTCTGTGTCTTAAAAATTCTGATGATCTATTTCCCTGGGAGATACCAGATCTTCAAAAATGGCATTTAGAGGCTGAATGTAGGAACTTTCTTTTAGATCTTTTTTCTTTCTTTGTCCTTCTTCTTTGTTTTTTTTTTTCCTTTCTTTGCTTTTATTTAAATAGGAATAGTGCAGCCTACCTACCATTCTGCATGCAAAACTTAAATCAGTCTTCCTATTAACACGCCACCATACTTAACAGTAAACAACTATTAATCAGGGGTGATGCATTATTGATGATAGTGATAGGAGGCAGACAAATTCCTAGGCAGACAGCGATGGGCCCCTGGTGAAGCTGCACCTTCAAGCAAGGACAGTCTAAAGTCTGGACACCAAGCTACCAGTTCTCAATAGAGTCCACAGACCGTAGTGAGGACTTCCATTCCTGATTGGTCCTCGGCCAAGGTCCAAGGCAAAGCCTTCACTTCAGCCCCTAACTGGTTCTTAACAGCAACTTACCGCTTTCTGAACAGTGTTTTTTCCAAGCCTACTTGTAAACCAATCAGTACATATTTCCCCATTCTAATCTCATAAAAATCCCAGTCTCAGCCTCACAGTTGTCAACACACTTTTGGGTAGGTTCCCTATTTGTGTTGAGGGCTTTCTTTCTGTTGCTCAATAAAATTATGCTCTGTCTTACTCTCTAGTGTCTGCATAGCTCATTCCTCTTGGCCGTGAGACAAGAACTCAGAACTTGCCAAACTGTGAAAGAGCTGTAAGAGTCCTTCCCACTTGCTGAACTGTGGGAGTGAAGAAGCCATAACTCTAATGGCAGTATACAATCATTACTAGCAATGTGCAATAATCAACCTAATTTTTAATCTTAAAAATAACCAGAAACTAGTAGATATCAATAAATACTCATGCTAGATAATCTCAAGAAGAGAGAAAAACATCAAAATAAAATAAAATTTCAACATTTTGAAAGCTTTTTTGTATATTTCAATTTTATGTGAAAAAAGGAAAGAAAAATATTAAGAGAAACATAAAGTGTTCAAAAATAAAAAAATATAGGTTTATAAATATGAGGATTTTAATACACAAAAAAGAAGAAAAAGTATGAAGAATTTTTCTGCCTATAGAACAACAACAAAGATATAAAAAGTAATAAATTAGAAGATACATACAAGTTCTGTGAAGGAGTGCTACAAAAGAAAATAGGAAAATACAAAATTTATAAAAGCACATCAAGTACAGAGATGAATGAATCACACACACACAAAAATAAATATCATGCCTACACAAAATCTTGCACAGGGATGTTTTCAGCAGCTTTGTGCATAATTGTCAAAACTTGGAAACAACCCAGATGTCTTGTGGTAGGTGAATGGGTAAATTAACTGTGGTACCTCCAGAAAATGACATATTATTCAGGGCTGAAAAGCAATTAACTGATAGCCATGAAAACTCATGCAGGAACCTTAATTGCATAGTAGTAAGTGAGGGAAGCCAGTCTAAAATGCTGTATATTGCGTGATTCCAACTATACGACATTCTGAATAAGTCAAAACCGTGGAACAATAAAAATATTCATGGTTGCCTAGGGTTAGGGGAGAAGGAGGAATGAATAGGTAGAACACGGAGAATTTTTAGGGGAGTGGAACTACTCTATATGATACTACAATGGTGAATACATGTCATTATATGCTTGTCCAGAACCATAAAATGTACACCACTAAGCTTGAACCCTAATGAAAACTATGAACTCTTGGTCATTGTTATGTGTTAAAGTACATTCATCAATTGTAACAAATGTTTCACCCTGACAGGGGATGTTGACAATGAAAGGCTGTCAATGTGTGCTGGCAGGAGGTATGAGATATCTGTAGATTTCACTCAATTTTGCTGTTAGCTTTAAAAATACAATCTATTAAAAAAACATATTACTTTGGGAGGTCTAGGTAGGTGCATCACTTGAGGTCAGGTGTTGGAGACAAACCTGGCCAACCTGGAGAAACCCAATCTCTACTAAATATACAAAAATTAGCTGGGTGTGGTGGTGGGCACCCGTAATCCCAGCTACTCAGGAAGCTGAGGCACACGAATCACTTGAGCCTGGGATGTAGAGGTTGCAGTGAGTCAAGATCATACCACTGCACTCCAGACTAGGTGACAGAGTGAGACTGTCTCAAAATAAAAAGCAACAACAACAAACACATTAATACATAAAAAAATTCACCAGTTATTAAGAGAAAATCATTACAAAATATTCCAGAGATAAAGTAAGAGAGCACGTACTTTTACAAAACTTAACATTCTCAAAATGTGATGGTATAAAATATTTGGACTTTTGTTTTCAAAGTTTTCAGAAAATAATACAGATATGGTGACATAGTGGAAAAACATTTTAATGCCTAGGTTAATGCTGCCAATTACTAATTGTATTGAAGTTTGATCTAATACTGATTTTATCTAATATTGAATTGTATCTAATACTAAATAAATGAATTAACAACGACCAGATTATGTAGAATAAAATAACGGAATCTCAGCCTCTGCAGCAACCAGCTCAGAAAACCAAGCTATCATCTTTGCAAGCAATTGACCCAGAACAGTCAAGACTTGGTCAGTGACTCCCTACGTTCCTATGTTTTGCTGCTTCCACTCAGGACCAACAAGAGAAAGCCAGATATGCTCCCCACACCAATCATATAGGATGCCCTACCTAAAGCTAGCCGTCCTCAAGTTTCATCATGTCAGCAGTCTCCAAACATGCCATACCTAAAGGCTTCCTTTTCTCCCTTTTGGGGGAAAAATGTTTCTCACCTCACTGCCTTTGAGCATCTGCCAAATGCAAGTGATGGTGGCAAGCTCTGAATAAATTGCTTCTATTTATTTGTTCTCTTTGGCATGGTCTTCATTTGTTTATGTCTTTTTTTTTTTTTTTCACAGAAATCTCTAGCAGAAACAACCCATTAAGCTGAGGTCTATTACATCTCTTAGGTTACCAAAAACACATTTTACAAATTTCCTGTTCCATTTTTATCTCACAATGTTGCACATATTTATATTGATTATATGAAGTTAAATCTTTACCTCTTGTATTCTTCCTTTTGCCCAAAACATTTTCTAATTTGCTAGATAGATCATATGTACTTGCTAGTATGTCCTTACAGCAAGCACACACTGCACATATTTTACAGACATACAGTAAGTCTTCACTTAACATTGTCCATAAGTTATTGGAAACTATGACTTTAAATGAAATGATGGGCAGCAGGTCAGAGGTAGGAGGCCTTGCAGAAGTTGTTTTCCACTCACCACCTTGCTGGGCTGGTCACAGCAGGATCTGGTCAAAACAATGCAGTGAAGAGGCTGGCCAAAACCAGCAGATGGTGACAAAAGCAACCTCTAGTTGCCCTCACTGTTCATTAGCATGAAGATACTCCCCCTGGGGCCAGGGTATTTTACAAATGCCATGACAATGGGCCATGGCAATGATCCAGACATTACCTTATGTGATGTGGAAACTCCCCTCCCTTTTTCCAGAAAGTTCTGAAAGACTCAGCAGCCCATACAGTCACTGCCGACTCTTGGGGCACACTGCCTATGGTTTGGCTCTGTTCTACAAGGAGCTAAATCACTTCAGTGAAAGTTGCTCTCCCTTACCATTAACTCACTGTTGAATTCTTTCTGGGCAAAGCTGGGATGCTCTTGGGCTAGGTCCCAAATTGGGCCTTATCTATTCTGCATCGGGTACTGAAATAAGGCTCTTTTCTTCAATGTTGCTTCATTATCATGTTGATGAAAAACAAGATTGGTTTCATGATACATCCTTTCACTTAAATCTGCAGTTTTTAAGAACCTTTCTAGCATGATAAATGAGGACTTGCTGTACTAACAATAATGCTAAAATAATTTTCTTGCAATTGCTCATGAAATCCATATGATTTATTAACTTCTTCCTTTCCAATAGAAACTTAAGACTGGAATCTGTGTTTCCCATCTTTAGATAAAAGTCAAAATGTCATTTCTGCTACTATTGTCTTGCATTTCAGAGCAATAATACATGCTATTTCATTTATTTTATTAGAACAATGTTTAATTATACATAATTTTTAATCTCAAAGTAAAAAAATAAAAGATCTTTCATAGGAAAAGACAGAAGCTGTAATTGTAACTCAGTTGTGCATGAACATATTAAAATATAATATTATAGATTTCCTTATTTGTGTTACATTTGTTTTTTAAAGCAATCTTATATTTTGATACTGTTCTTTTTGAATCTTCCCAGTTTCACCTGGGTTTTATATAACAACTACAAAATGATTGTTTGATGAATCTTTCAAACCTTCTTTTTGTATTTGCTGGTTGCTTTTGACAGTTAATTTTCTTCTAATTTCAAATTCCGTGCTACATCCTCTTTAAGTCACCTGTTTCTGTGATTTATTTTATATCACTGCCACAGTTTTTCTGGGCACTCAGTGCTTCCCTAGAGTCAGGGTCTTGAAAATCACTTTTGTCACTGTGCCCTTGTGCCTATAGAAGAATCTGATGCTATTGCTCAGAACATCTTTGATAAATGAAATAATGATCTTCTTAGCATGCATTAATATCATTTATGTGTTCCATGATGTTATCTTTTCTATTTCCCTAAGTGTTTTCATTTTCACTCTTTTGTTTCTTCCAAAACCTCCCAAAACTTTGATTTTAAAATAGACCTGACTTCCTTTATTTTTTTCTGATCTACTACAAGGTGTATCTTCAAAGGAAATGAAATCATTAAGTTGAAGGAATGCTGGCACATCTGTGTTTATTGCAGCCATATTCACAACAGCCAAGACACAGCATAAACCTAAGTGTCCATCAATGGATGACTATATATAAAAAATGTGGAACATACACACACACACACACACACACACACACACACACACACACAATGAAATACTATTCAGCCACACACAAAAAATAAAATTCTGTCATTTGCAGCAACATGGATAGCCTAGAGGGCATTACGTTAAGTAAAATAAGTCAAACACAGAGGGAAGAACACCACATGATCTCAATTACATGTGGAATTTTTAAGCTGAGGACGGAGAAGTCAAGATAGCAGTTACCAGCAGCAGAAGACGGTAGGGAGGAGGGGTGAGCAGGGAGAGGTATGTCAATGGCTACAATGTTACAGTTAGATAGGAGAGATTAGTTCTGGAGTTCTATTGCATAGTGCTGTGACTATGGTTAAGAGTAATGTATATTTCATAATAGCTAAGATAGAGGATGTAAATGTTCTCACCATAAAAAATGACAAATGCTTGAGGTGATAAACATTCTAATTTCCCTAATTTAATTGTTATATTCTGAAAAAAAAAGTATTGAACCTATATTTGTCTGTTCTCATAGTGCTAGAAAGAAATGCTTGAAACTGAATAATTTATACAGCAAAGAGGTTTACTTGGCTTATGGTTCTGTGGTCTCTACAGGAAGCATGAGGCTGGCCATCTGCTCAGCTCCAGAAGAGACCTCAGGAAACTTAAAATCATTGCAGAAGGCAAAGGGAAAGCCAGCACATCACATGGCCTGAACAGGAGGAAGAGAGAGATGGGGGAGGTACTACACACTTTGAAACAACCAGATCTTAGCAGCATTCACTCACTATCATGAGAGCAGACCAAGTGGAAAATCCACCCCCATTATCCGATTACCTCCCACCAGGCCCCACCTCCAATATTGGGGATTACAATTCAACATGAGCTTTGTGTGGGCACACAGATCCAAACCATATCGAAACATCATGCTGTACCTCGTAAATATTTATACTAATTATATGACAATTAAAAAGAAAATAAAACAAAAAATATATAACCTTAATAAAATGACATATATCTCTGATATTTTGTGGTTTCAGTAAATTTAAAAAAAGCTGTGACTGACAATCTGATTAGTAGAATTACTACAAATTTCTTGCAGAAATCTCAGCTGTTTTTTTACCAACTTATCTTCAGTTTGTATCAAGGTTTTGTTTTCAAGAATCTAAAATAAGGAAACATATGTTCCTTGACTTGAATTGACAATAAAACTGCCTTCCACATAATCTCTTTGTGGGCAATTACTTTGTTCTTTATGCAACAGCCTCACATAACAAACTTTCTTGAAAAGATTTTTCCCTTGATCTTCTCCTCTCACATATGCTGCATATGTTTCCCTTCTATTTTTCTTTCTCTCATCACTTTCATAAATCATATATAAATCAACACTGTTTGTTCTGTCCTTCTTCCTGTCTCCTAATTTTCATAATATTAATTCTTTCAAAAAACACACTGAGACAACAGTATGCATCTGGGACTACATTAATTTCTGATTATATAAAATTAATAAAAGAATGTTCTCTGTCCTTAATAATCTCACTAGTGGGTACATAGGCAATTAAACTAAAGCTGCAATAAATGTGTTAATTGTTACAACAGAAATATAATGAAAATCCAGTAGAAATCCAGAGTATCTAGAGAAACTGATTACTCGCAGGATAATTATAAACATTTGATAAATTTTTACAATTGGGCTAAATACTGAAAGTAAATAAGGTTTGCTCGCTAGAGCATCCAAAGCCAAAGAAAGACAACATATAAATACATCATAATGTGAAATAGCCTAGGAAGTGATAAAGAGTTTAGCATAGCTGAAGTGTAGAGAAAAAAGAGGAGAATGTTAAAATATGAGACCTCAAGTATTCTTCTTAACCTTTGAAATTGGTGATTAAACTTTAAGTATGCCTGTATTAAACAGGTACATGTACAAATGGGCACAATCATACACAAATAGTGGGGATGTCAATTATTTTAACCTTTAAAGAAAACAAATTTTCAAAAGACACAATAATTTCTTTAATTATTAATATTTGGGCCAGGTGCGGTGGCTCATGCCTGTAATCTCAGCACTTTGGGAGGCCGAGGCCGGCAGATCACGAGGTCAGGAGTTCAAGACTAGCCTGGCCAACATGGTGAAACCCTGTCTCTAATAAAAATTAGCCATGCCTGGTGTCTCGTGCCTGTAATTCCAGCTGCTCAGGAGGCTGAAGCAGGAGAGTTACGTGAACCCTGGAGGTGAAGGTTGCAGTGAGCCAAGATTGCACCACAGCACTCCACTCCAGCCTGGGTGACAGAGCAAGATTCTATATCAAAAAAAAAAAAAAGAAGAGTTGGGCGCAATGGCTCATGCCTATAGTCCCAGCACTTTGGGAGGCCGAGGTGGGTAAATTATCTGAAGTCAGGTGTTCAAAACCAGGCTGGCCAACATGATGAAACACCATTTCTACTAAAAATGCAAAAATTAGCTGGCCGTGGTGGCAGGCGCCTGTAATCCCAGCTACTTGGGAGGCTGAGGCAGAAGAATCACTTGAATCCAGGAGGCAGAGGTTGCAGTGAGCCGAGATGGTGCCATTGCACTCCAGCTTGATAACAAGAGTGAAACTCTGTCTCAAAAAACAATTATTAATATTTGTTAGATCACACCCTTCACATTGATAGATTATGTAAAAGTGAATGTGTATTTGCTCTAGGATTTAATTATAAGAATGTTTGCTTAAATGTTGAAGTATTGTAAACCGGTACTCACAGAAAATGGGAGTACTAATTTATTGGTACCCAGATATCTTATGATGATTTTTGTAGTATGTTTAACAATATGGCAATCTGTTAATTATACATCATTAAAACAAACCTGTAAATGAGTATAAACTGTATATTTTTAATACCTTTTATCTATACATCTATGTATATATTATATAGCAAGTAGGGATAGATATGTCAAAATATTAATTATGAATATTTTAGGTGATATAGTTTAAGAAATTTAAATATTTTCACATGTGTAATATTTCAAAAGAAAATATTTTATTGTTATAATAGCAAATACAAATACTACACCAAATAGACTTACCATCAAGTAATTGTTGCTGTCTTCATTCAAAGTATCCTTAAGCATTTGAAACAGAGATTTTCATGCTAGAAGGCATTTTAAGATAATACGAGTAAAGGAGAGTATATGAGATGGGAAAAGTAGACAAAGCTGTCACCATTAATAACAACAGCATGTCAATAGCATGCCAAAGAAGACAGACAGAAATGGACAATTGAAGGAAGCAAGACAATAACAATAAGTCTAGAATCCATGTAAGTACTTCAAAGATCCACTTTCATGGATCATTTCAAATGTTCTTTAAAATAAATACATACTGAGGAGTAGAAATAGTTTCCTGAGCAATTATTCTAAAAATTTTTTGAAAAATAACATTTGCTGACTTGATTATAAAATACATGTGAGGTAGATATGGCTCTCATTTGTTTTTTTTTCTTCCACAAAATTCTTTTCCAGCTTTGAAAAATGTATGTGTTGTACTGACAAAGCATTTTATATAGTTTAGAGTTCCGTATTAATATCAACATATTAAATGTCCAAGTAGAGAACAAAATATTCAAGAGATTTGATGATACAAATTTCCAGAAGTCTGCCATTGTTGATTTTTGAAGTGTCTTCTCTCTTTCTCTGTCTGTCTCTGTCTCTCTCTCTCTCTGTGTGTGTGTGTGTGCAGTGTGTGTGTGCGTGTGTGTGTGTGTGTGTGTGTGTGTGTTGCATAGTACGTATCTCCAATTAACAGCAACAATAAAATCACTGACTCTCTTGGATTTAATTTATTGTAAATGTATGATTTTTATTTATTGATATTCATTTTTTAGTTTATTAAACTTAATCTTGATAATTAACTGAGAGAAAAGGGTAACATTTTCTTTAAGATTATTGTTGCAGTCTGCTTAGTCCCTAGTTCAGCTAGGTACAAGTTCTTGTCCCATGACCAAGAAGAAGGAGGCATGCAGGCAAAAGAGAGTGACTAGAGTAAGATTTATTAAGCAAAATGAAAACTCTCAGCAAAGAGAGAGGACCAGAAATTGGGTTGCCAGAAATGGGGCTGAATTCTGGGTCTTTTATGTGGCAAGAGCAAGGAAGTCTTCTATGTGTTCTGCCTAAATGGGAGGGGTAAGTTTCTCTCCAAAGGGTGTTGAATGCAAATGCATGCCTAAAGGTGTTGCATGCAAACACATGCCAGGGTTTGGCCAGAGTGACTGCATCTTGGCTATTACCCATGAGTGCATAAGTGAAGCTCACAGAAGGGCTAAAACCACAATGCTAATGACATGCTAATGATATTAAAAGGAGTTGGGTCAAGTTAAGGACATTCAGGTTGATTTATTGCACCTGCACCTAGTTTTGGACAGTCCCTTCGGGGCAACATCCTGACGTTAGAGGAAGTTCTTACCTGCATTTCTTCCCTCTAGCTGCAGGGGTGGTGCAGGTGCAGTCATGTGGGTATTTTTTCACTACCAAGATCCTCCCTATTCGTCTGCCTAGCCTCTAATTGCCAGCATTTAACTGTCTCCTGTCTCATTACTATGTTTGATTTTTCTAGAAATGAGGGTACAGGAAGTAATTTCAATACTTTTCATTTGACTTTGGCCCATTTTGAGAAACTTAGCTTAATAAGGGAATCTGTGTATTAATGCACTTTGAGCAGGCTAAGCTTTGATATCAGATTCTTGGTGATTATTAAAGGTAATTTTGTTCAGGCAATCCACTTTACTCTAGTAGTACATTGCTCAAATATATTTTATCTTAATAATTTAAATATTTGAAACATTCCTTACGGTACACTAGCTCCAACAATAAAGTAATAGTAAGTTTTGTTACTTACTATATATAGTATACAGCTTTGTGTATCTATAGCTATATAGACATATATATATATATATATATATATATATACACATGATGTAGTTCAATTTAGATAGAAATATTTATTACAATCAATTAAACTGTGAATAGAAAATGTTCAAAATCTGTGTTACTTTCACCCTCTTAAAGGGCATCTATTTTCAGATTCATTAATGAGTTTGGAAAAATAAAACATGCTATATAAACTCTAATTTAGAGTAAACAAAGGCAATATTAAAAGGCAATCAGGAGAATTATTTTTCAATCTCAAATCAGAGAATCACCCTTGGAAAAGAATGAAATAACGTGTGCTTTCAATTTGAAAGCTGAGTAGTATCACTATTGAAACTATATGTTACATTTAATGAGATTAATATAAATATCAATTTTGTAATACTGAATGCAATAAATTGAGCTCCTTTGCTTTGCACTGAGCTCCTTTGCATATCATTGATAATGATATAATCATCAATCTTATAGACAATACTCATTTTAGAGTTAAAATTGGAATACTGTAATTAACAGTTTTCTGTGGAATAAACTCTATTATTTTAAGGCGGAGAACTTTCCATCAATAGCCCGAGGGAATTATTAAGTCTCTCTAGTCACTGAACAAACAGATCCTATTCCCTAAGAAAGCTATTAGTCAACCTGTGTATGTATCCATTTGCTAATACTAATGATCACACATATACACTTAGGAAAGTACAAAATTATCCTGAATTACTGGCACATGGTTATCATAAATTTTTTTTCCCATGTTTGTGGGACTTAAAATTCATTATGTATGCTTTGTCACACCATTCAGTGTCAATATTTAATCAGGAGAAGAAAATTAGACAGAATTTATATACATAGACATATTCTATTTTAGAACCATTATCTTTTCAGGTATAAATTTAATTACTGTATGTTTTAAAGTTAGAATCATAGCATATTAAAGCAAACACACTTATAAGAATAGTATTTCTTAATAGAAGATGCAAAATTGGAAAAAACTGATGAAAGTTAGCAAAGATGACGATATGTAAGGTGAATTTTTTACTTATGCTATTTTCAAGCACTTCATATTCACTGGTGTATTTTACATAAAAACTAATAATTTTTGATAAAAATGATTCTCAATTTTAACAAAACTTTTTTTTATGAAATGGAAAATAAAATCCAAATATTTTACATAATCTAAAGCTTTTTCCCAAAATTTGAATTAGCATGCATTTATTATTTCATCCACAATTCCATGCATCACTCAAATGTTTCGACACAAAAAGAAATATCACAGATTTGTTATTTCAGATTTTACATGAATGAACCTCTCACCAGAATTAACTCTTAAACCTTCTTTATCTTATTTGAGGGACTATCCCAATGCTAACACCTTCTACTTTTTTTTAATAATAAGAAAAGCATAGGAGCCGATTTGTGTTTCATAACCATTCAGCTTTATTATTAATGAAGTAGGAGGAAATGGAACCCAAACAGAGAACAGCAGAACTAATTGAGTATAAGAGAGGACCAAAATAAAGGCAAATATAGAGTGAGACTCTAGGAAACCATGGCAGAAATATAACTGAAATTTTACAAAACTAAATAGAAATTTTATTACTCATGTGTGATGAAAAAACAAGTTGGGGATAAGTCATCGTAAAAAAGAGAGATGTGATCATCATCATTTGCCTTTTATTTGAAATATGAATATGTTCAAACTTGAATTTTAAGGGAAAATTGAAATAGTCTAGTGCTTATAAAATTTAAAACCAAACTTACATATAATCAGAGTGGTATGGAAATAAATTATCTACATGTTACAAGACAATGCAGCCACTTTGAAGGAAGATATCATTTCAGTGCCTCAATATTTTCTTAGTGATAAAGAAGAATATCTCATTTTGCATTACAAAAAATGCAGCAGCAAGAGAAAGAAGGAAATAATAAAAGAGCAGTCTATAATTTCATTATTTGAGTGACAAGGAAATAGATAAAACAATGAAGAAGTTATGTAAAAACATAAAGAATTTTAACAGAAATTTTAGAAGATATAAAAATGAGTTGGGTAATACAAATCACAAAAGCCAGAATTTCTGAAATGAAACATTCTTTGGATAGCTTGAATAGCAGATCAGTCACATCTTACAGAATTAATGACTTGAAAAGCCAAACAAATAATAAATTTTGAAAAACATTAAGAATAAAAAGGGAAGGAAAAAATGTAAGAAATAAGATAGTAAAAAAGACTCGTTGAATATAGCCAAAGGCTTTAAAGTTGTAACTATAGTTCAAAATGGAAATGAGTGGGTAGGAGAATATGATAAAACAAATCTTAACAGAGACAATGGCAGAAAGTTTCTCAAACTGATCAAACACTTTTATCCAGAGATTAAAAAAAAATAACAAACCATGACATTGTCTCAAAGAGGACAAAAATGAAGAAAATAAAACTTAGACAATTTATAGTTAAGCAAAGACAAAAATTTAAAAAGAAATCTTAATAACAACCAGAAGACTAATGACTTTAAAGAGAAACAATAGGACTGAGAGCAGACATTTTAATAGGAAATGTAAGAGCAAGATTTTATTATTATTATTTTTGAGACAGTCTTGCTCTGTTGCCCAGGCTGAAGTGCAGTGGCATGATCTCGGCTCACTTGTAACCTCTGCCTTCTGGATTCAAGCAAGCACATCTGGCTAATTTTTTACTTTCAGTAGAGGAAGAGTTTCACCATGTTGACCAAACTGACCTTGAAATCCTGACCTCAAATGATCTACTTTCCTTGGCCTCCCAAAGTGCTGGGATTACAGGCATGGGTCACCATGTCCAGCCTGCAAAACATCCCTTGTGAGTACTGCAACATATTCTACACTAAGAAAAAGTAATGTCTTAAAATTAATAGGGGGTTAATATGTGTTTTACAGAAGATTTTTTTTTAATTGCCACCAGGACACTAGCACTACTATTAAAATGAGCCATTGAGGATGAATGAATAATGATCTCAGCTTGAAAAAAGAAATAGCAGAAAAAAACCTCATGTTAGAATGAGAAAAATACGTGAGTAAATTTAAGAAGACCATTTAAGGCAATAGAAAAATTAACAATTCTATGAGGCTAATATAAGAAAAAAGAAACTAAAAGGTAAACCACATATTACCAAAGATAAAAAGGGACTCTTTTTATTTTCTTTTGAGACAGAGTCTCCCTCTGTTGCTGGGGCTCTAGTATAGTTGGTGTGATCTGGGCTCACTGCAACCCCCATCTCCCTGGTTCAAGCAATTCCCCTGCCTCAGCATCCCGAGTAGCTGGGAATACAGACATATGCCACCACGCCCAGTTATTTTTTTTGTATTTTTAGTAGAGACGGGGTATTACCATGTTGGCCAGACAGGTCTTGAACTCCTGACCTCAGGCAATCCGCCAGCCTCGGCCCCTCAAGTGTTGGGATTACAATCGTGAGCCAATGTGCCTGGCCAAAAAGGGGTATTTTATAAGAATAAAGTTGTAATTTCAACTGGAGGACAAAAAGAGGCCTAAATTAAATTGCACTTAATAATATTACTATAAGAATATATAAACATAAAACAATATAACAAAAAGAAGAAAAATAGATCAATGTAAATTGATCAATGTAAATCACAGTGGTGAAATGTTAATACACATCTCTCAGTAATCCTAGAACAAGGTGGTAAAAATTTGATGAATATAAAGACTGTAATAGCCTGATTTATCAGTTACACCAAACGAATACTACTCGTAACAACTAAATTAGGTAGAAAATATTTTGAATTGTATAAAAATAAAATATACAAAATTCTACAGTCAGGAAAACAGTGCTTCTAATCAGTAGTTTCTTGCCCTAATACATACAGTAGAAATGAGTAAATGCCTAAAGTCAATTACTTAAGCTTATTTAAGTTATATTTTTAAAAAAATCAAATAGCAAGATTCTGTCAAGAACTACATAACAAATGATGGCAGCACTGAGCCATAGGTTATTTCTTGCACCATTTTTGTAAGTTTGAAATTACTTCAAAAAGAAAAAAAGAATTAAAAATGCCAATGAGATTTACCATTAATAGAACATGTCAATAGATTAAATACATAATTTGATATTAATAAATGTCAAAAATAATTTATATTATATACATTTATGATTAAAAAACTACACACACAAGGATTTAAGTAATTAATAAGTGTTATCTACAGCAGCAGTCCCCAACCCTTTTGGCACCAGGGACAGGTTTCATGGAAGACAATTTTTGCAGGGACAAGAGAAGGGGTGGGGGAGACTGGTTTTGGAATAAAACTGTTTTGCCTCTGATTCTCAAGCATTACTCAGACCTAGATCCCTTGCATGTGTTGTTTGCAATAGGGTTTATGCTCCTATGAGATTCTAATGCCACAGCTGATTTGACAGGAGGTGGAGCTCAGGTGGTAATGCTCTCTTGGCCACTGCACACCTCCTGCTGTGTGGTGCCTTTCCTAACAGTTCCCAGGGGTTGAGGACACCTCAGCTAAAGAAATAATAATTTAAAAATAACTCTGCTTATGACAATACTTACTGATGAAATATTTATTTTTTTCCCAAAATTAGGAACAGAATAATTTTGTATATGTTTATTTGATATTATACTAGTGTTCCCCAACAGAGCAATACACGAAGAAATAGAAATAATTGGTATAAATGGAACAGAATAAAGAACCCCAAAATAATGTCACACACTTATAGTCATCTAATTTTTGACAAAGTCAACAAAAATAAGTAATGGAGAAAGAACTCTCTAGTCAATACATAGTACTGGTATAGCTAGCTAGCTGCATGTAGAAGAATGAAACTGGACCATTACCTTTGACCACACACAAAAATTAACTTAAAATGGATTACAAATTTCAAGGTAAGAATTCACGCTGTAAGAATCCTAGAAGAAAACCTAGGAAACACCATTCTGAACATCAGTCTTGGCAAGGAATTTATAACTAAGTCCACAAAAGCAACTGCAACAAAAACCAAAAATGAAAAATGAGACATAATTAAACTAAAGAGCTTCTGCATAGCGAAAGAAACTATCAACAGAGTAAACAGACAACCCATAAAATGGGGCAAAATATTCACATCTGACAAAGGCCTAATATCCAGAATATATAAGAAACTTAAACAATTCAACCAAAAAATACAAAAACCCTAGTTAAAAAGTGGGCAAAAGACATGAACAGGTAACATGTAGGTATTGTATAAGCGGCCAAAAAACATGAAAAAATTCTCAACATCTCTAATCATCAGAGAAATGTAAATCAAAACTGCAATGAGAGACCATCTCACACCAATCAGAATGGCTACTTTAAAAAGTCAAAGAGCCATAGATACTGGAGGGGCTTTGGAGAGAAGAAACAACTCATACCATGTTGATGGGAATGTAAATTAGTTCAGCCACCTGGAAAGCAGTTTGGAGATTTCCCAAAGAACTTAAAACAGAACTGAACTACCATTCAACCCAGGAGTCTCATTACTGAGTACATATCTAAAAGAAAATAAATCATTCTACCAAAAGGACACATGCATCTTATGTTCATTGCAGCACCATTCACAATAGCAAAGACATGGAATCAACCTAAGTGCCCATCAGCATATTGGATATGGAAATAGTGGATAAAGAAAATGTGGTATATATACACCATGGAACACTACACAGCCATAAAAATGAATGAAATCATGTCCTTTGCAGCAAAATGGCTGCAGCTGGAGTCTATTATCCTAAGCAAATTAATGCAGGAAGAGAAAACCAAATACTGCATGTTCTCGCTTGTAAGTGTGAGATAAAATTTGGGTACTTGTGGACATAAACGTTGAAAAAATAGATAGTTGGGACTATTAGAGGGAGAGGAAGGAAGGAAAGGGGCAAGGGTTGGAAAACTGTTGGAAATCGGTACTGTGCTCAGTACCTGGCTGGTGGAATCATACCTATCCCAAACTTCAGAATCACACAATATACCCATGTAACAAAAGTGCACATGTATACCCTGAATCTAAAATAAAAATTAGAATTATACAAAAAGCAAAAAAATGAGATATTTCATATATAACTAATAAGCATGTGTGTTTATCTACTATAATTCTTTAAAGCCTTTACTGTATACAGTTCAAAAATTTTAAAAACTAAAAAGTGAAACAATTGACCTCATGAAGATAGAGAGTAGAATGGTGGTTACCAAAGGCTAAGAACGGTAATAGGATGGTGCGGTGGGGGAAGGGGTTGAGGGTAGTGAATAGGCACAAACTATCGTTAAATAAAATCAAAAAGATGTATTTGATAATACAACAGGCTGACTACTTCAACAATAATTTATTGTACCTTTAAATATAGTTTAAAGAGTATACTTGGAATATCTGTAGCATAAAAGAGTAATAAATGCTTGAGGTGATGCATATCCCATTTACCCTGATGAGATTGTTACACTTGTATGAAGTTATCAAAATCTCTCATGTACCTCATACATATATACACCTACTATGTACCCATTAAAATAAAAAAAATTTTAAAGATTTAGTTGTCATAAATAATTGGCATAAAAATTGTCGGCATTTGGAGATGACATAATTGTGTACATTATAAATATAAAATATCCAGAAATGATAAATGATAATCTTAGCAATTCATTGAATAAAAAGACATTGAAATCACTTTTATTTCAACAGGCAACCATAAAGCAGGTATCAAAAAATATATTTGAAAGCACTTCAAAAGAATCAAATGTCTAATAATTTCATGAAAGATGACAAAAATAACTACACTGAAACCTAGCAGTCTACTGTGTTATATGAAGGAGAATGAAAAAGTTAAGAGACATTAGAAGATTTAAGATTGTTAAGCTATCAAATCTTATGGAAATATCAATTCTTACCAAATATATTAATAGAATTAATAAAATACTCCATATGTGTGTATGCACTGATGCATTTTGACAAGCTGATTCTAAAATTTATATGATGATACAAAATATCTAGGAAAGTCAAGTCAATCTTCAATAAGAATAAGAAAGTTTAAGGATTAAAACTATCTGAGTTTAATGCATTATATAATAGCAATAATTAAGTGTTATTAATAAAATGATTTAAAAATATAGAGTGCTCTAGAAATAGTTCCACATATAAACAGTCATTTTATTTACATCAAAGGCATTGCAGCATTTTGGTGAGGAAATAATCAACGTTCCAATAAATAAATGGTGTTAGAGTAACTATTTGATAATATGGATTGAAATTATTCATTTCCCTCAATACAGTTATTATCAATACACATTTTGGAAATTGTTATGCAAAAATAAATTTAGTGGGTTATAGATATGTATCTATATACCACAGCAGTAAATTTTTAGAAGAAACAACAGGAAAATATATTAGGAAGCAAAGATTACACAAGTATGATTTGAAAAAGAACTAATCACTAAAAAATGAATTGGAATTTATTGAAATTAAAGAAATTCCTTTTTATTTTTATTAAGAACATGTGTTATTCTCAGTTCTCTGAGAAGCAAACATCAAAATAAATTATACATGCAAGAAGTGTATTAAGGAAAATGCCAGTAACAAACAAACAAGAAAAATGGGAATGAATCTTGGAGGAGCCCTAAGACAACGATGTGAGTTTCTCTCAGAGTGAACAAGAGAGGAAAGGAATAGGAAACGTTGAGGTCGAAATACCTTACAGTGCAGTGTGATTTTAGTGAAAGTCAACAAGATTGTCAAGGTGTCCTGAAGTCAGTTAGGAATCATAGGAGTCACACATCTTCCAGAAATTGACCTGCCTTAGTATCACTGTTACACTCAATCACTCACTGGCTATGAGCAGGTGATGAGAAGTGTGAGTTCAAGGAAAATGAAGTAATGGATTTCAGAGGGTGGCTGAGTTCTACAATCAATTATGTGCCTTGCAACCGTAGGTACGAGAGGTACATTCTCATAGCCAGGATGGGCTGTGAATAGCAATAGCACTTTTATATATATATGTGTGTATTTGTGTGTGTGTGTGTGTATGTGTACATATATATACACAAACACACATAATTACATAGAATACTACATATATTATGTAAAATATGACATATGTAATCAAAAGCAAAAATAAAAACAAGATATGAATCTCTTGGTAATAAAAGACACATGAAAAATTGTGGAAATCATGTCAATCTTTAAAAAATGATTTTAAAAAATAAACGAATTAATGGATACATAGTCTTCAATTTTGGAATGGTACTGATTTTTATTAAGTAAAGCATAGAGTTAAACTAATTCAGTTAGAATCAGTGAGAAACTTGAAGTGTCTTTAAGACAGCCTACAAATAAGTTAATTGCTAGGAATATCTGTGGAATATGGGGAAAAGAAACAAACTGGGGGATTTCATGCTAAATGGTAACACTTACTACAGAGGCACAGTAATTCAATTAAGATAGAAGGATGCAGTTTCAAAGAATAGGCTGAAAAAATAAAAGCCAGATTCATGCATACACAGAACTTGATTTATGGCTGACGTGACACAGCAGATTAATGGAGAGAGGATAAACCTTTCAGAATTTGGTGGTAGGACTGTTCATTATCTTGTATTAATTATCTACTCCTGCATATAAAGCCCCCCCCCACACAGTGATGGGTTTAAAATAACACGTTTATTCAGTTCTTCTTTTCGCAGGTAACCTAATGTGGTTATGTTCTTAGCTGGTTTGGCTGATCACTGTGGTCATTTAGTAGCTCAGCTATAATTGAGTGGTCTAAAATGTCTGCTTACAATAATTGATCTAGGGTACCTCTACTAAGCTCATTTTTACTATTTCCAGTAGGGCTATCCTGGGCTTCCAAGCATGATGGCAGAAGAGATTCAGCAGCATAAGCCAAATGCCTCAATGACTAGCACTTTTTTTTTTTTTTTTTGTAAGCTAAAGCATAGAGTTTATTCTTTATTTTTATTTTTTTTTGTGACAGTCTTGCTCTGTCGCCTAGGCTGGCATGCAATGGTGCAGTCTCACTCATTGCAACCTCTGCTTCCCAGGTCCAAGCAGTTCTCATGACTCAACTTTCTGAGTAGCTGGGACTACAAGAGTGACCACCATGCCTGGCTAACTTTCTAAAAACTATTATACTTCAGGTTCTGGGATACATGTGCAGAACGTGTGGGTTTGTTACATAGGTACACACGTGTCATGGTGGTTTGCTGCACCCATCAACCCATCATCTACATTAGGTATTTCTCCCCATGCTGTCCCTCCCCTAGCCCCTCAGCATGCAACAGGCCCCAGTGTGTGATGTTCCTCTCCCCGTGTCCATGTATTCTCATTATTCAACTCACCATGAGTGAGAACAGGCAGTGTTTGGTTTTCTGTTTCTGTGTTTGTTTGCTGAGAATGATGGTTTCCATCTTGGCCTTGGCACAAAGTCTGACAAATAAAACAAAAAACTTGTATGGCATAAACAGAGATTTTAAAATTACTAGTTGTTAGAGAAATGCAATGACAAGTACATTTTAAACCTCTGCTTATGCCATATAAGTTTTTTGTTTTATTGTCAGACTTTGTAACAAGGCCAAGATTAGTGTTGATGTACGAGGAGAAAAATGAAGAGCTTGCATAGAGGGAGTGAAGTTATTAGTTTTCAAAATAAATCACATACACAGACATGCACACAGACACACATAAGGGAAAATGTGACATTTCAACTTATGCAAAATAATAAAAAATAAAAGGTTTAAATTTCAACTCAAACCTTAGAAACTTTTAGTATGAGATATGGAAATATAGAAAAAATATTTTAACTCTAAAATGACCAAATCATTAGCTTCATTAAATTAAAAGTAAATTGTAGTTCAAAAAGACTAAATAAGGAAATTTAAAAAGCACTACATGAATTTGGAGAGCATATTCAATACATGTAAGAGGCCATTGAGTCCATTGAGTTATATATTGTAAAGTATTTATAAATCATAAACGTGTTTATTTTACCAAATGTCAATGGACATTCTAACATAAATAATTAGAAAACTGAAAATCATGATCACCAATTTGTATCATGACAAATTGAGAAAAGTTAGAAATCTGGTAATACCCTTCACTTTGGTGAAGACTTAGATTATGAGAATTTTTATGGGAAAAATATGTTATTTATGAAACTTGAAAATGTTCATGTCAATGACCCAGCAGTCCTACTGTTGGGTATGCCCCATAGTAAAATCTCTCAATCGTGTGCACCAGGAAACATTTAATCAAATGTTCATAAAAATATTGTTTATAAGAAGTTGGTAAAAATTTGAATGTTCATCAAAGAAGATTGTATAATTAGTATATTCTTCATTCAATGGCATACTATATTGATATAAAATTGGTTTATCTATAGCCGTCCATCCACTTTCACACATCCACACAAATAACTTTTAACAATCTCAATGTGGAGAAAAAAAAACCCCACAACATTATGATTGTGGTTCCAATATATTAATTTTAAAGCAGAAAAAAAACCTGTAAATAAATTATAAATTAATGTTCAGTAAAGTTATAACGAGAAAAACTTGAGACTGCAAGTCCTCCCCTCCCCCATATTCCCCTTCCCCGGCTAACAAACTGAGAAGCTGCTAAGAGACCAAAGAACAACTCGGGCAAGTTCAGCTTGGCGGGTAGATTAGTTTATTAGGACTTAGATATGTGGCAGTCCTGGACAGCAGCAGGGCAGCTCTAGCGGTCCATGCCACCTCCTATTTCTAAGCTGCTTGTAAGTTAGTTTTCTGGCTCCTTGCCTACCATGTATGTGTGATGGTACTATTTTCCTTTGTAGGTTCACAGATACTCTCTGGGATGTTTGGGTAATCAGGAATGCCTGCTCTTTTGCTTGGCATCACAACTTTGGCTCACCGTCCAGTGCTCAGGGTTCAAGCAACAGACATACACCTAGCGTGGGACTCATCACACTGCAAGATATGTGAATATCATTAATACAATGCTCTTGAACAGCATGGCGTTTACCTTGTAGGAGGAGAAAGTTGTGATAGGGAAATCGTAGGAGGCCTCAAAAAATGTAGCAGAATTATGATTCTCAAGCAGTATGTTATACACAATGGTGTTCATTTATCTTTACCTCATATACGCATATGTTATATAACATTAAGGTATGTGAAATATTTTTATAATAAAATAATTTTTTAAATCACGATAGCAAAATTGGTGTGAAATTTATGTAAATTAATTGTATGTTATTTAAAAGTCAAAGCAATTTAAAAGAGAACGAAGTACAAAAAAGTTAAAAATCAATGGACCTACTAGCTTGTATAAAATATTTTATTTTCTCCTGAAGATGTTAAGACTTTATCATAGTATATAATCAAATATTAAGGCCGAAGGTTTTGGTACCCTATAAACCATGGAATCCAACTTATTTTTTAAATTATTGATTTAAAAACATTTAGTTAATATTGCAAAGTCTCTCTTCTGTCATGTAAAAATGAGACTATTAATGTTAAATTTCACCTGAATTAGTACGGGGACATAAATATGAGAGGGAAAATGCTTGGTACAGTGCATTATAATCTAACAAGTGGTCAAAAGGTACTCAATAGCTATGGTTATTCATACTATTTATCATTATTGGTATATTGAATGATAGAATCCCTCCATAATTAATGTAACTCAATTTTAATTGAATATCACATAAATGCATAACAGATGAAGAATCAGTCATCTTATATAATCTTATCCAGATTTTCTTCAATTAAGATTCTTATAACCTTTGAAGTTTCATGAAAATGACTGAAGTATGTTTTGATATTTCTCCCTTATTAGAATATCAGTGATATTCCTAATTTGTGTCAAAAAGCTGCATTTATTAATATGTGCATTTTTTGGCTACATATTTTGTAACTTTATTTGAATTATCAAAGTGATCTATTACTCATTATTGAAAATGAGATACTCTCCAATTAAAAATATAGTTAATATTTTTATGTTCAAACTAAAATTCTTAGTACATTTTTGAAATAATACCTGATATGTTGCATAGTACAAAGAAATACAGAAAAAGGCATGACATCAAAGATGAACAATACATTTCATTTCTTAAAATGAATGTAGATATATTAATTAGGATAAGTGACAAATATTTATATTGGGGGTAAAAATATTCACTTTTGCTTATTCTAAATGGGCACTTTTTATGTATTGATTAAGCTATTTAATAAAAATAACATTGATATGGGGAATATGCATGGGAGTTGCATACTGTAAGAGAGTAAAGTTTGAGTTTTATTATGTGGCAGCATTAGTTGAGATAGTCAATTACAAAGTAAGTACTGTTTTTGTTTTTGACTGAAATATCGATTTAAAATTATATCTTCATTGCCTGGACAACTCTCCATAGTGCTTCAATGTACAAACATTTTCACTGTTAGGCACATTCTTTTCAACTTTAAAATAAATGCATCACTTCCAATATCTTGTTACATTGTGGAAAACTGAGAATTGAATAAAATCTCCCAATATTAACTGTTTTGCTAAATATAAATATTAGCAATAAAATTCCAAATAAATGTATTAAAATCACATGAATGCACACAAATATCTCTCATCAGTATCCCCACAATTTCATCCTTAAGTTCATTGTAGGATGAGTTTTCACAATTAACCCTAGGCTGAATGTTGATGCAGGTATTGGCAAGTGATGTTCACAAACCATTTTGAGTGTATTATGTTTTTTGACTTTGATCTTAGTGGTTCAAAAGAGGAAAAACCTAGATATATAGTCACTATGCCATTTGCCAAGATTATCAAATATAAATTATATTTTGTTGTTCTTGAGGATCACAGGTGAAAATAAAAGAAGTTAAAGTTGCATATGATAAAATACTTCTCAAAAAGAATTTAATATTTGAGGCACATTAGAACACATTATGTACTCACATTATATTTTCAGTGATAAGAAAAAGCAAACGCTTCTGCTTTTCTTTTCCTGAATACCAATGATTGTTTCAGGGATGAATAAATAATAAGCTCCTATTTTTTATGTACTGTCTACCTCTGAGGAATTACTTCCAACTTTTTTTTATTGTACTTTCTCCTTTTGAGAGGAAAAATTAAGTTCTTCCCACGCTGTTTCTGGAGAAATGCCACTTTAATGGCAGGGGGGTAGATTGGTTGGTAGATGGGAAAGAGTATGAATTAAACATAAATAACCTTGGTGTTCAGTGAAAATATAATCTTAATGAACTTGAATAAGTACTGAGCTATGTTTAAAAATATATGTGTTAGAGCTGAGGTTTTTTCTTTTAATTTTTGTGTTTGCATTCTGTGTGTGTGTGTGTGTGTGTGTGTGTGTGTTTTGGGGGGGGGGTATGGAGTCTCACTCTATCACCCAGGCTGGAGTGCAGTGGCACCATTTCAGCTCACTGCAACCTCTGCCACCCGGGTTCAAGCAGTTCTCCTGCCTCAGCCTCCCGAGTAGCTGGGATTACAGGTGCCTGCCACCGTGCCAAGCTAATTTTTGTATTTTTAGTAGAGCCAGCGTTTCACCATCTTGGCCAGGCTGGTCTTGAAATAATCTTAATACTATGATGTGAGTGATTGCTGGCAAGAAGGCAGCTGAAGTCAATATCAACCTGCATGTCTTGGCAATATTATTGTAGGCTGAAAAAGCGGCACATACTGAGATAGAGTTTTGACATGCATGATGTTCGCGAGGCATCAAGTTTGGAAGGGAGTGTGAAGCAGATTTGGTAAAAAGGTAAAAGTCTACCAAAAATATAGACCTAAAAATCGTCTCAACTAACCTAACAGAAAGCTTAGAAATACAATGGCTCGGCCGGGTGCGGTGGCTCACGCCTGTAATCCCAGCACTTTGGGAGGCCGAGGCGGGTGGATCACGAGGTCAAGAGATCGAGACCATCCCGGTCAACATGGTGAAACCCCGTCTCTACTAAAAATACAAAAAATCAGCTGTGCATGGTGGCGCATGCCTGTAATCCCAGCTACTCAGGAGGCTGAGGCAGGAGAATTGCCTGAACCCAGGAGGCGGAGGTTGCGGTGAGCCAAGATCGCGCCATTGCACTCCAGCCTGGGCAACAAGAGCGAAACTCCGTCTCAAAAAAAAAAAAAGAAATACAATGGCTCAACACTGATGACCCTGCTGGGCAGGAATGACCAGTCTTTCAATCTGCACCAAAATCGGTCAGTAGTATGGACTTCCCTAAGAGCCCAAGGTAAAGCAATTCTTAAAGAAACTGGCAGCTGCACCATGTCTTCAGGCAGCTAGGGAAACAGATACTTACTTAAAGGACTGAATTGTTAATTATAATTTTTGTCTTTGTCAGTTTGTATAATTTTTTGACCTTTTTCTTTTGCCCAAATCTGATCTGTCACTATTTTTTAATTTACAATTATACTGAATCTTTCAAACTTACCTATCATCCCCTTGAAAGCACAGTTTTAGAACGGTCTATGTGCCACAAGGAAAATCCTAGATTTCATTAAGTGCTAGATATTTCACATATGTTTTCAGAAATTATGTAAGAATAAGCCTAAAAATTTATTTCAGAAAAGACAAATCAGATTTGGACCAAAAATAGCCAAGAAAAATTATACAAATTGATAAACACAGGGATAATCATTAACTAGTCAATGAATGGATTTAACAGATTATATACAGTGGGAGAGAGAATTACTGGCGTGGAAGATAGGTCAAAACAAATGGTACAGAATGAGAAATAAAGAGATAAAATAATGGAACATTCAGTTCAGTAGAAAAACACATAGTGGATCAAGTGTAACAAATATTTAATCGGAAATTTGGTCAGCAACAAAAGAGAGAATAGGGTAAAATAATATTTGAATATTTAATGGAGATATTGAATATTTAAGAATTTTCCAAAACATTTAAAATTCATAAATCCAAGACGCTGAAATGATTACACATGATAATCATAAAGAAGCTCACAGCCAAACACATCACAATGAAACTGTAGACATTCAAAGAAAAGGAAATGTTAATATCATTAAAAGAAAAGAGAGATTTTATTTCAAAATCTAAATTTTAAGAAATAGCTATGCCAGCACTTTGGGAGGCCGAGGCGGGTGGATCACGAGGTCAAGAGATCGAGACCATCCCGGTCAACATGGTGAAACCCCGTCTCTACTAAAACTACAAAAAATTAGCTGGGCATGGTGGCGCGTGCCTGTAATACCAGCTACTCAGGAGGCTGAGGCAGGAGAATTGCCTGAACCCAGGAGACGGAGGTTGCTGTGAGCCGAGATCGCGCCATTGCACTCCAGCCTGGGTAACAAGAGCTAAACTCCGTCTCAAAAAAAAAAAAGAAAAAAAAAAAAAA
>NW_022437007.1:4105226-4127358 GCF_009761245.1 Sapajus apella | reverse complement strand
AAAAAAAAAAAAAAAAAAGGAAATAGCTGGCTTCTTTGAAGAAGTCAGAAGACAGTAGACAAACAATAAAATGCTACATAAATAAATAATTGACAATCTATTAGGAAACATATACCTCAAGAATTCAGGTGGCCCAAAATATGTTTTCTAACAGCTTAAAAGAAAAAATGTTCTACCAGCAGAACCAAACAGAAGGTCATTCTGAAAGTGCTCTTCCAGTTTAGGCAGAAAGAATATGGTTGGAAATGGAAGATTATACATGCAAAAATAAACAACAATAAATATGACAAAAGTGTTGGATAATGGAAGTGAATATTATTTATAAAAAGCAATAAGAATATTGTCCTTTGAGCAAAAACATTTTATGTATGATAAATTCAATAGCATGCCAAAAACAGCAAAAACATTTGGGATGGAAATGAAGAGTTAATATGCTCTATGTTCATTTCATTGTCTGTGAGAAGAATGAATGTGTTTGTTGATTTCATTAAATGAGAAATGTGTACTGTATTTTTTTAGTTAACCACTGCAAGAATGAAATAAATAAACAAATACAGTTTCTAAGAAAATAAAGGTATATGTGGAATAGCAAATGCAGAATATTCAACATCAGAGTAACATAAACAAGCAGATAATATCACAAAATAGACGTTATGGAATACAAATATAAAACTGATCCAATCTAAGAATTGAAGAATATATATTATTTTCAACAACATAAAATATTTATAAAAAAATATAAGTTCAAATAACTAGTTGCAAAGAACTGTATATCAATTAGAATATGATCAACTACAGATACCTATTAAAGGTTTTTCAAAACAGCAAATTAGTAAGAAAAGAGCATTTCCTTTCAGTGTATCTTTAAAAAAAACTTACAACAAAACTAGAATTGAAAATAAGATATCCTTTGCGATGGTTAATATTGAGTGTCAACTTCATTGGATTGAAGGATGCACAGTATTCTTCCTGGATGTGTCTGTGAGGGTGTTGCCAGAGGAGATTAACGTTTGAGTCAGTGGACTAGGAAAGGCAGACCCACCCTCAGTCTAGGGGAGCACAATCTAATCAGCTGCCAGAGGGCCTACAATAAGGCAGGCAGAAGAACATGGAAAGACCAGACTGGCTGAGTCTTCTGGCCTCCGTCTTTCTCCCATGCTGGATGCTTTTTGCCCTCAAACAGTGGACTCTAAATTCTTCAGGTTTTGGACTCTTGGACCTACACCAGTGGTTTGCCAGGGACTCCAGGGCCTTTAGCCACAGACTAAAGGCTCTACTGCCAGATTCCCTACGTTTGAGGCTTTGGGACTCGGACTGGCTTCTTTGCTCCTCAGCTTGCAGAAGGCCTATTGTGGAATTTCACCTTGCGATCCTGTGAGTCAACACTCCTTAATAAACTCCCTTTCATATATACATCTATCCTATTAGTCCTGTCCCTCTAGAGAACCCTAATAGAGCTTTCATGTAAATTGAAGGAAAAAGAAAATCCTACATTCCTATTTTCACTCTTACTACTTATGGATGTAGTATAGGTCCTTTGGAACATAGCAAGTCAAAATAAAAAAAGAAAAACTTCAAAGTATAAAAAGAAAAATTTTCTTGATATTTGAAAAGTTAGGATTGTGTACATAATTATACAAATTACTAGAAATAGCACAGTTACTAGAGATATCACTAGATATAATTGATAATTTAGCAAGGCAGCCAGATACAGAAAAATAATCTACTGAATTTTTGTACATTGAAAATGAAAGTTCAGTATTTACATTCAACAACACCAGTGAATCTTGTGAAGCTTTGTGTTATGCTGACAAATGAGGAACAGTATGCATTTCATGGACATACAAACATAAAAAATTTCAAAAGAAATGTAAGAGAAAACTACATAGAAAATTTAGCATAGGCTTAAGTTGGAGTATCATAGTCAGGCCAGGGAAGGTGTAAAGAAGAGAATTATTATTAAATGGTACATTTTTGGAAAAATTATTTTTCCTGGATTAGTAGATTCTCAGCTCTTCATTTTATCATTTTTATGTGCATCACATGTATGTTTTGTTTTCTTCTAAATTTGAAATTGCATAATAGGCATTAAGACAAAATAAAATTTGGAAGATTGATAAAAGAAAATAGCCTAAGTTACAGTAACAGGAAATAAAGAAGTTAGAATCAACTAAATAAACAAAGCAAGCAATTACATAGTATGTAGATAAAACAAGAAGTCCCAAGAAAGTCTACTTGGAATTTTAACAGGATAAGGGAGAAATTTTATCCAAAGCCATTATAGCTAATATTTTTCATGACTAGAGAAATACTTTAAAAATGTGAAAGAAAACCTTAATTAAAAGAAGAGCTGGCTATTCAGAAATGTTGTGATAAAACCAGCAATCATAAAAAGAGTAAACAGGCTTAAACACTCTTATAAAATATATATTAATTATGAGGAAAGAATATTGGACTGACAGATTTGTTTTCATCAGCAACCATATCCTAGGAGAAATAGAATAATAACTATGAAATATGAACAAAATATTATCTTTATTCTTTAATTTATCTAGCTAACAGGAAAATTATACTCATAGTTGACTTCTATCAACAGTAATTGATAGAATTGGAAAAACTGAATAATGATATTAAAGTTCTGAGGAAAAAATATCCTTCATCCAACAATTCTATACCCCACTGTATTCTCATTCAAGAGTATAAGAATTAAGTGGAATTGAGGTACATGATATTTTTAGAATATAAGAAAGCAGAAACATTACTACAACAAAACATGCCTAACTTATGAGTTCTTTAACATTTATAAAATTCAGTTTTTGCACATGTACATTGAGGAGGAGAAGGAGCATACATTCATATTGTGTACAAACCACATGCTAAAATGTCAGTATTAAGAACAACGTCTGTCCGGGCGCGGTGGCTCACACCTGTAATCCCAGCACTTTGGGAGACCGAAGTGGGCGGATCACTAGGTCAAGAGATTGAGACCATCCTGGCCAACATGGTGAAACCCCGTCTCTACTAAAAATACAAAAAATTAGCTGGGCATGGTGGCGCCTGCCTATAGTCCCAGCTACTCAGGGAGGCTGAGGCAGGAGAATTGCTTGAACCTGGGAGGCGGAGATTGCAGTGAGCTGAGGTCCCACCACTGCACTGCAGCCTGGCGCCTGGTGATGGAATGAGACTCTGTTTCAAAAAAAAAGAAAAAAAAAAACAACAAAAAACAACGACTGATATTTTCTTGGCCCACAGTGAAAAATTACTTGTCTCTTTACTATCAGAAATGGTGGTATATATATTTAGCTCTATTAAATAATAGAGTTAAATTACCTATTTAGAATTGCCAAGAATTTAACACCAAAAATTTTTACAAAAAAAAAATCCGTTATCAGATAGTAATGATACAAATACTGTAAAAAATTACTAACTCTTGTAAACAGAAAATAATACATACAAATATTTTATTCTCTCATTTACCATTTGCTATTTCATGACCTATTACATATATCTTGTGCTAAAAGTATGTGCTCACTTCTCGAATACTTCTATTACCCACTTCTGAAAAAAGTTAAAAATCTGTATAAGTCATTTAAAAAGTGCTGCAAATCACACTCATCGCTAGTGAAATATTTTAGGTACATAACAATAGATATTTATTTTCTCATTAAAATTTATGTTTTTCTCTCTAGACTAGCAAACTTAAACAATTTGGTAAAGGGAACATTGCTCTTGGAGCAATTATTACATACAAAGCCTTAGGTTAAATTTTCCTGATTTTAACATGTGCAAAAGTAGAGAAAATCTGTAGAATTATTACGGTCAATAAAGCAATTTTTGCAAATTATCCTTGTGATCCATAGAGCTTTTAGTTGGACTGCATGTTCTATTTGGATACACCATTTCCTCAGACCATTTGCAAAAGTTATCGTTTGCATACCTGTGGTGACATAATTACCACAGGAAAAAAAAATGGGAGGACGAGCATCAAACCAGCTACAACAGCCATATTTGGCAGTATACACATAACATGGTGCAGAGATTATGAATCATGCATGAAGAGATGGGTTTATTTGATGGTCTGAAACTCAGTACAGTGACTACTTACAAATAATCTCCACAGCTGTGGTGACTTCTAAAGGGTAGAATCCTTAGAAGATGGATATGATAACCAGTTAAACTGGTAGAAAAACCTGCAGGCTTTAATTTCTGAGAAAGTGATGTTAAGTAATATTGATAAAAATTAGGAAATTAAACAGGGGATATCTGCATATCTATTTCATGTCATTGCTTAAGACAGTCACCCAAGAATTCATTATCCAGAATAATGCATCTTTGATATGCATTATCTGATAAGGGGACAAAATATTCTGTAATGCCAGGTTAACGTACAAATGTCCCTGCAGTAGAAATGATAACCACATACCTTACAGATTTTTTGTCTTATAAAATATTTATGAATTTTGTATCAATTAGGAAATTTATTTTTACTATTCATGTGACTCAAAGTTCTTCAGTCCTCATTATCTCCTTTGTACCAGCCTAATCATCTTACTTGTTTTCTCATTTATTAATAAATTTAATAAAATCCTTGACAGGTGTTTAATTCATATTTTCATATTAAAAAGTAATTTCTATGATTTTATTTCATATCATTGAGGTATTATAAATACATTAAATAAATAATATAGGTATATAGTCTATAGAATACACACAATATATTATATAATAAATAAATTAACTACATACTTTTTTTTTAGAATTCTGGAGGTTTGGTTGAGATGCCTAGGTAGACCCAGCTATTAGAACCAATTATATTAAGTCCATTACCACAAAGTGCTCCTAATGGGACCGTAGAACTAGGAGCCTGTTTTCTTGGCTCCCAAATGATTCTCAAGAGGTACTAGGCTTTTAGTTTTTTTTTTTTTCCCCTTTTCCTCTCTCTCTATTTTTCTCCCCTAGATTCTTGTACTATTTCCTATGTTTCTATTTGTTAGCAAAACTCATATATACATATATACACATATATACATATATATACACATATATATGTGTTTTTAGTATATGATTTTAACATATATTTTATGTTTAATATGGTTTTATATATTACAAATACATATTACATATAACAAAGCATATTAATATATATTTACATGTTTTTAACAGATATATATATATATATATATGTTTTTAAATTTTTGTTGTCCTTATATTGTTTGTGGTTACCAATCTAAACCAGAACAAAATAACAACCAATCTTTTTTCTCGGTTTAACAGGGTAGAGATTTTTGACAAAGGTGTTGAGCATTACTTTCTTCTATGTTTGCTTCAGATTTATATAACTTTGATTAATCTGCAATAAAATTAGTCAAGGTACTCATGATTTCATTTAACCACACGATCAAATTAACTATACATTTTTATTGGTGTCCTTCATAAACTGATTTTAATTTGAATAATAGTTAATAAATAAATAATTCTGAATGGCCTTTTCACGTGAAATTACTGTTTAGATATGCTAGAGGGCCCTAAAAAATTGAAAGCTTTGTTTCTTCTTGTTATAAAAAGAATGCTGTAAATAATTAAGTTTTTAAATATGTTTCATGTTTCTTCATTGAATTATGAGAGCTGCAGGAGAAAAATGTTCTAAACAGTGTAATTTGTACATGGAATTTATTAATATAAATGTTTTGTAGCTTGAACCCTTGATAAAATGCATGAGAAGTCTCTAAAGAGATTTGTTAATGTTTTTCATGTCCATAATATTGTCAAACAAAAACTAATCTGTCCTTAGGTAAGAAGAGTCTTCATTTGAAAACACTATTGCAACAGAGAGAATGCTTTGACTTGAGGTTCTGCATCAACTCAAAATAGAGAAAAGAGGCTTTTCTTTTGTAGGGAAGGTGAGCAGGCTGGTTGGATCTTTGAGGAAAGATTGGTCAACCAGTGCAAGGGGGAACAGAGCACTATCCAGGCAGTTTAACACAAAATAATTCTCTCTGTGGTCAGTGATTTTAGAAATGACCTATTAAGGTGGGGTGCTCTACACCTTTATGTTTGTTTAATCTTGGTGAGGGGGAGCCAAAATTGAGGGGATTGCGGTAGAGAGAGGCCTGATTGAAGTTTGATAAAGTCAAGTCAGTGGCAATATGATGGGTACCTATGAGCACTTGGTCATCCCCTGTTGTCTTTTGAGACAAAATTTGACCTTAGAGACTGTTAAAAATAGGATAAGAGTCATTGTGAAGTTGAGGTTCTAGTTTTTAGGGGTGGGATAGCCTTCACATTCTTATTGGCTTTGAAGGAATAACTGTGTCATATACTGAGCATGTTGTCAAACTGACAACCATTGGACGGTCTTGGTGTTCAGTCATTTAAGGAGAGATGTACCTAGGAATATAATAAAAATAATAATAAGTAAAGCTGAATAAGAAAAATGAAACCAAGATTTGTTTGGAATAGGGACAGAAGAGAGAATTTTAAGACAACGGGCGTAAAGCTTCCTTACAAGGTATAGTGAAGTAATCTGATAAATGTCCTGGTTACTGGTCTGAAGACTTTTGGTAATGGTACAGTCATCAAAAAATTTTCAGAGAACATATATACACAATGGTTTCTTCTAACCACTGCGTGAGTGTTCTCTCCTGAACCAGCATTAAATTCAATACCAGATGATTTTAGAGGACCAATCACTTGTGTTCCTGCAGTTCTCTGGAAATCATATTTTTGATTATGTAAGATTGTCCACAGTCTTAGTTATACTCAGAATAGAGCATGGAAAATGTGGGAGTTTTGGTGAACTTGAGTAACACATATGACATCTACACCAGGCATGCAGGGTACCTATATATCATCTATGGTGGCAGTCAAGTCATTTATGTTTCCTCCCCATTTCTTAAACTCTTGTTTTAAATCTTCTTGAAACCCTGATGTAAAAAGTTTACAGTGTACTAAGAGGGCTGAATTTGGTAGCTAATACTATAGCCGTGACACATTTTTGTAGACATTGGACCACCTACTAGATGGAAAACTTAACAATGCTGGAGACTAGTTAAGACTAGAAAAGAAGGCAGTCTGATTAAAGATTTGATAAGGGTTAACATAATTACCTACATAACAGTCTAATTCGCAAGTAGACACCAATAGGCATGGATGCCACACAAAAACAACATCTCATTAGGAGCTACCCAAGGTTCATGAAAAAAACTGTCTCATGGATTTTTGTTTTGTAGCTTATATAAACTTTTTTGATAGAAACGTTCTATTCAGATGGGAAGAGGAAACTTTTCAAGTTGCATTTTACAGAACAGACAATCTCAAGCATACCAGGTAATATTATGCTTAAGATCACATTACCTTGCGGTATCATCGGCTTCTGGAGGCTGTTGAGAGCTTTAAATTCCTCTGTTGGAGCACACTTCCATCAAGAGTGGCTTTTGTACCTTTTTAGCTAAGAAACACTAATTTAAGATCGGAGTTTCTGGGGTTTTGCAACAGTGTTGGTTGTGTGAGAAAATGGATATGATAGTAAGAACATATCTATAACTATAAGAATAAGGAAGCTGAATAAAATCTACTTATCAATGAAAAAAGCTTCCTAAACATCTGCATTTTAATAAAACTTTATAGGTAGTAATGTGAATCAGCAATTGATTCTACCTCATACAAAGAAGAACCAGGGAGAACCTATCTCTAAATCTGTCATAAAATAAGACTCACATCTCCTCTCTTCCTTAATTGCTGTTCATTTTATTGCCTTTGTTGTAATTGAACACTGCACTAAAACCATTATAAAGTAATATATTTAGAAAGAAATAAAAAGCAACATGTTTTGTTTCTAAATAATTATGTACAGAAGTTTTAACTGGCTTCAAAACCTTTTATTATTAAAATGACCAATTTATGCTATGGCTCAATCTTCCTAAGTTTTGGCTAGCATGTTCTATATCTTCTTCAAATGCACCAATCACTCGATCTGATCATACAAATGTATACAAATATTTAACTCTAATAATTACATATTTAACAGTATTAAAAATAACAATACATTTTAAGTAAATAATTTTAAGCCTTTATTTTTCAGAAAGCTGGAAAGATGGAAACAGAAAACCCTTGGAGAACAAGAAAAAAAATTAAAAATTAACATGATAAATCCTATGATAAACATATTCACTTTAATAAAATTAATTGTAGTTTCTCAAAATAAAAAAATTCCTTAACTTTATATGTATATCCCTAAAATACAGTGTAAAATATAGCAATCATTTGCTTTCAGTGTTGACTTTTTCAATAAATAAACTGAAAAATTATATTTTTGAGTGTAAATAAATATTTTTAAGCAACTATCTTTTGAAATCTGTATTGTTTCTATTTGTTGGCTAAAGCAAAAATAGTTTAATTTTGTTTCATGGCCTATAAGAAAATTTATTATTTGAGAAATTACTTTTAATATATTGCTTGCATTGATATTAATTTGTTGTTTTATGATTTTTAGTATCTAAAGGTTGTGATAAATGACATAATGAACTTTTAAAACACTTGGTATATTTTTGGATGATGGCCAACATCCATGCTGCTGACAACCATAACCACAACCATTTCTTCTAATGCACAATTAATGACATTAGAAAAATAAATAATATTTTAATAAATAACAAGTTTTGCTAACTGACTCATTTAAATCACCTTCATAAATGTTGGAATTTTCTCCACAACTTTTTATGTCTTAGGAATATTACCGGTTCGAGTAGTCAATCATTATTATTATGCAGTATGATTTCATCTACTTATGATGAAAACTCACTTCAGTGCAGCTCATTACACAGCTGATTTTCAACATTTCCCCCATTCCATTGATTCTTCAGGAAACTATATCATTGTCCAGTAGACAATGGAATAGAATAAATTATTTCATTTGGATTTTCTTCCATTACCATACTAATAATGTTTTATACAAGTAGTATGGTTAATTAGTCTCTAGTATTATATGGTTTACAAATTATTCTTGGCATTCACCTTATTTGACAAAAAATAACAATGCCATCAGATTTCTATTATGCTTAAAAGATTTTTAATTATAAAAAAGGAAAATATTCTTTTAATATTTCTGATAAATATCAGAAATAATAGACATATTTAATATTTTATAAGCTAGTTTATAAAATGTTCGCTTAGCTTTTATGCATTGATTGTAACAGTAGTAGAGAATATGTATTAGCAGAGTAAGACAATAGTACTTCAGTTGGATTTATAGCTTTAAAGTTAAATTCCAAGGGCTAAAACTAATCTTTCGACACTTTCACTCCAACTCCTCAAGCTTTTACACAAGATAAACAAGTAATATATAAATGATCCAGTGTGAATACTAAAATACTACAGCTACACATGCATATGAAACACAATTTTGCTGTATTGAGTCTTAAAATACCACAAGTGTCTGCCATAGGTAATGCTGTTTCTGCAATATAGGAGCTAATTCTCAGAAGTTATTTATATTATTTTTTTTGTGACAGAGTCTTGCTCTTGTCATCCATGCTGGAGTGCAGTGGTATGGCCTCAGCTCACTTCAACCTCCGCCTCCTGGATTTAAGTGATTCTCCTACCTTAGTCTCCAGAGTAGCTGGGATTATAGGCGCCCACCACCACACCTGGCTAATTTTTCACTTGAGGTTTTGCAATGTTGGTCAGGCTGGTCTCGAACTCCTGATCTCAGGTGATCTGACCTGCTCAGCCTCCCAAAGTTCTGGGATTACAGGTGTGAGCCACTACGCCTGACCAACCTTCTTAAAACTGACACCAATAGCAGTAAATCTGGCTTTATCTTATGATGGTTGGTAGAACAGTGTTGGTAGATTCCATTACGGCTACTCCTTACTATTCCTAAATACTTTGTCTTTCCATAAAATATTTTTAAAGATAAAGAAGTTTGCAAACTTTTTCTCAATATTTACCTTTTAATTAGTATTGTACAGAGGCTGATAGTTTTAAAGTTGTATTAGTTTTTATCTATTAAACAATATTTTTAAAGTTCTATTGATCTGTTTGAAAACCAGATAAACTTGTTTTCAGTTTCTAGTTTTTATTTTGGTCTCAAATTGCTAATCTGAACTAAATAGTTACATTTAAAATGAAGGCACATAGTCTAGTCTAATGAAAAAGGTATGGATAGAAATGTAGTTATTTTGTTATGCACTTTAAAATCCTTCCGTGTAAGTAGCAATCTTCCTACTGGTGTAAAGAAATGGAGTGAATTCATGACCATGGAAACTGCTGAGAAGGAAAGGATCAATTTAACTACAACAGTACAAACTTTCAGAAACAAGTTTCTTCTAAATTAAAATAATGTTTGCACTGCTTAATAATTGATTTCTTGATGGGAGAGTCAACTCTATTCTCATTATGCATGAAGCAGGCAAGGAGATTACACAGACAGTGTTTCTGTTTCCTTCATGTGACTTCTGGAATTAGCTCAAGGTTCACAAGTGAATAAAAATAAACTTTTTAATGAATACTGTAATTCTTTATTAGGCTTGTTAATGATTACTGGTCCTTCCGATTTTGACAAGAGGTGTAATTTTTATTGGTCTAGTTGGCTAATAGACCTTTGCCTATGGTGATGTTCTTGTCACACTCTCCTGCATGATTCTTAGAAAATAACAATTAAAGTTAATAGAATATTTATCATTATTTCAAAGCTGTAACCTTTTTTGTACTATACAACTGCTAAGATCTGCATGTAAATTAATCCTAGAAGGATTAAATGGCAGTTTGTAAAGCATAATGAAGTAACTATACAGATATACCTGACTTAATAAAATAGCTATTATTTATTTAGGCATTTCTGCATTTCAAATATTATTGAAATATTGCCTTAGCTTAACTCTTTACCAAAAAGGAAATATTAAGCCCAATTTAAAAATTAAGAAACTGAGTTCACAGAATTTATATATGTGTATATTTATCTATATATAGATATATAGAGAGACATATATATAAGCCTATATTATATATACGTAGAATAATATAGCATTGCCACTTTTGACTTTTTTTAACCTAGTAAATTTCACATGGTTTAACTGGTGAGTGACTGAGGCATGATTGGCACTCTGATTTTTCTGCTTTCAAGGCACTGCTCACCACATTGCTGCCTCTACTTGTCCCTGACAATGTCTAGAGTAAAGACAGAAAATTTTGTATTATGTTATAGTTTAGATTTGCCAGGATAGCTAGATCTAAAAAATGTGGAGTGGGCTTTGTTTGTCTTATAAACATACACATGCTTTAAAAGAACTTAAATTCAGCTTTTGATGGTAATTTTTTTAAAGGTCTATCTCTAACATACATTTCTATATTTGGAATGCTATTAAATTTTAATATATTTACCTTTAGAAAGGAAACACAAAAAACATAGAATAGGTATGAGCTGATTACATTTCACTTGTTTAGACAGCTGAAGAACACAGAAATTGTATCTCTGATTCTTGCTTAGATGTAATGGGTCAGATATAAGACAATTATTCAGGTCTAAGGAAATCACATAGAAAGAAACCTGGAATAACACGTGAAAACTTTTATGTGAACTTGCATAACTAACTCATTATTATATATCTAGTAATTCTGGGGAAAATGAAGGCTCAAGAATACCAGATAACTTCTAAAATTTCATCTAACTCTAAATGTGATGACTCATTCAGTTCAAAATATATAACGATTAGGATTACATGTGAGCATAGCGGCCCAGTTATTGAAGAAAAATAAAAAACAGTATTCCAATCTGCATGAGTATCAATTAACATGATGCCATACAAAAGTAAAAACTGCCTATATATTTAAAATATTTGAAATAATATGGCCATGCTGGTATATAATTTTTAGCTAGCAAATTATTCTTTGAGGTTAGGAGGCTTACAAATTCTCCCCTAACAATGTAAAAAACAGTGTTAGATAAGCTTTATGAATATTCTAAAACACTCAGTGATAGTAATGTTGGAACTCAGTTAAAACATGCAGAAAATATTAAATGTTAATTTTCAGGGACTTCTGCCAAGATGGCTGAATTGGAACACCGCTGGAGTGCAGTTCCCAGCGAGAGTGATGCAGAAGGCAAGTGATCTCAGAAGTTCCAACCAAGTTAACAGGTTCATCTCAATGGGACTGGTTGGACAGTGGGTGTGGCCCAAGGAGGGCAAACCAAGGCAGGGTGGAGCACTGTCTCACCTAGGAAGTACAATGGATGGAGGACCCCCCCTCCTACCCAATGGATGCTATTGGAGACTGTCCCAGCCACTCTGACACTCTGGTTCAGATACTGTGTTTCTCCCACACTCTTTACAGCACGCAGACCAGGAGATTCCCACCAAGCATACAAGCACTGTGGGTTTCCAGCACAAGTCTGAGCAGCCATTTTAACTGGCACCTGGAATGCCTGTGAGACACATCTGCCTATTTCCCTCAAAAAAAAAGGGGGGCTGAAGGCAGGGAGCCAAGTGATCTGGCTTGGTGTGTCCCACACCACAAAGAACAGTAAACTGAAACCTACTGGCTTGAGAGTTTTGCAGCCAGCACAGCAGTTTGAGCTTGACTCAGGACAGTGGAGTTTGATGTGGGGGTTGGGCATCCATCATTACCGAGGCAGTCTGCCATTACTGAGGCAGTCCACCATTACTGAGGCAGTCCTAACCTTACCTGTGTAAACAAAATAGCAAGAAAGTTTACACAATAGCTGGGCAGAGACCACAGCAGCTCAGCAACACCTCTGCAGGCGGACTGTGACTAGACTCCCTCTTGCTGGCCAGAGCATCTCTGAAAAAAGGAAGCAGCATGTCAGGGACTTATAAATAAAGCCCCACCTTCCCAGGACAGAGCACATGGGAAAAGGGGCAATTGTGAGTTCCACTGCAGCAGACTTAAATGTCCCTGCCCAGCAGCTCTGAAGGAATCAATGGAGCTCCCAGCACAGCACTTGAGCCCTGATAAAGGACAGACTGCCTACTCAAGTGGCTCCTTGACCCCTGTATATCCAAAGAGACACCTCATACAGGAGAGCTCTGGCTAACATCTAGTGGATACCCTTCTGGGATGAAGCTAACAGAAGAAGGAACAGGCGGCAATCCTTGCTGTTCTGGAACCGCTGCGGGTGATTCTCAGGCAAGCAGGATCTGGAGTGGACCTCCAGCAGACCTATAGCAGAGGGTCCTGGCTATTAAAAGGAAAACTAAAAAATGAAAAAAATAGCTTTGATATCAATGGAAAACATGACCACTCAGACAACTCATCTGAAAATCACCATTTTCAAAGACCAACGGTGGATATATCCACAAAGATGGGAAGAAACTGGCACAAAAATGCTGAAATCACCAAAAGCCAGAATGCCTCTCTTCCTCCAAGGGATCACAACTCCTCACCAGCAAGGGACAAAATAGAATGGAGAATGAATTTGACAAATTGACAGAAGCAGGCTTCAGAAGGTGAGTAATGTCAAGTTCCACTGAGCTAAAGGAACATGTTCTAACCCAATGCAAAGAAACTAAGAACATAGAAAAAACATTAGATGGAATGCTAACTAGAATAACCAGCTTAGAGAAGAACACAAATGACTTGATGGAGCTGAAAACAGCATGAGAACTTCACAAAACATACACAAGTTTCAATAGCTGAATCAATCATGCAGAAGGAAGGATATCAGAGATTGAAGATCAACTCAATGAAATAAAATAAGAAGGTAAGATTAGAGGAAAAAGAGTAAAAAAAAAAAATAAACAAAGCATCCAAGAAATATGGGATTATGTGAAAAGACCTAATTTACATTTGATCGGTATACCTGAATGTGATAGGGAGAACGAACCCAAGCTGAAAAACACTCTTCAGGATATTATCCAGGAGAACTTCTCCAACCCAGCAAGGCAGGCCAACATTCAACTCCAGAAAATACTGAGAACACCACAAAGATATTCCTCAAGAAGAACAACCCCAAGGTACATAATTTTCCAATTCATCAGGGTTGAAATGAAGGAAAAAATGTTAAGGGCAACCAAAGAGAAAGGTCAGGTTGTCCACAAAGCCCATGAGACTCATAGTGGATCTCTTGGCAGAAACCCTACAGGCCAGAAGAGGTTGGGGGCCAATGTTCAACATACTTAAAGAAGAGAGCTTTCAACCGAGAATTTCATTTCCAACCAAACTAAGCTTCATAAGTGAAGGAGAAATAAAATCCTTTATGGACAAGCAAGTGCTGAGAGATTTCATCACCATCAGGACTGCCTAACAAGAGCTCCTGAAGGAAGCACTAAACATAGAAAGGAACAACGAGGACCAGCCACTGCAAAAATATACCAAGTGGTAAAAATCATCAACACAATGAAGAAACTACATCAACTAATGGGCAAAACAACCAGCTAGTATCAAAGTGGCAGGATCAAATTCACACATAATAATATTAAAATTAAATGTAAATGTGCTAAATATCCCAATCAAAAGACACAGACTGGCAAATTGGATAAAAAGTCAAGACCTATCAGTGTGCTGTACTCAGAAGACCCATTTCATGTGCAAAGACACACATAGATTCAAAATAAAGGGATGGAGGAAGATTTGCCAAGCAAATGTAGGAAAAAAAAAAGTGGGGGCTACAATCCCAGCCTCTGACAAAACAGACTTTAAACTAACAAAGATTAAAGGAGACAAAGAAGGGCATTACCTAATGGCAAAAGGATCAATGCAACAAGAAGAGCTAACTATCCTAAATATATGTGCACCCAATACAGGACCACCCAGGCACATAAAGCAAGTTCTTAAAGACCTACAATAACTCTTAGACTCCCACACAATAATAGTGGCAGACTTTAACACTCCACTGTCAATATTATTCAAATCAACCAGACAGAAAATTAACAAAGATATCCAGGACTTGAACTCAGATCTGGACCAAGTGGACATAATAGACATCTACAGAACTCTCCACCCCAAATACACAGAATATACATTCTTCTCAGCACCACATTGCACTTGCTCTAAAACTGACCACATAATTGGAAGTAAATCACTCCTCAGCAAATGCAAAAGAACTGAAATTGTGAAAACCATTCCCTAAGACCACAGTGGAATCAAATTAGAACTCAGGATTAAGAAACTCATTCAAAACCACACAACTACATGGAAATTGAACAACCTGCTCCTTAATGACTGCTGGATAAATAATTTAATGAAAGCAGAAATGAAGATGTCCTTGGAATCCAATGAAAACAAAGACACAATATACCAGAATCTCTGAGACACATTTAAAGCAGTGTCTAGAGGGAAATTTGTATCAATAAATGCCCACATGAGACTCAAGGAAAGTTCTAAAATCGACATGTTATCATCACAATTAAAAGAGCTAGAGGAGCAAGATTAAACCAATTCAACAGCTAGCAGAAGACAGGAAATAGCTAAGATCAGAGCAGAACTCAAGGAGATAGAGACACACACAAAAAAAACCTTCAAAAAATCAATAAATCCAGGAGCTGGTGTTTTGAAAAGAACAACAAAATAGATAGACTGCTAGCTGGACTAATACAAAAGAAAGAGAAGAATCAAATAGCTGCAATAGAAAATGACAAAGGGGATATCACCACCACTTCCAGAGAAATACAAACTACCATCAGAGATTACTACAAACAACTCTATGCACATAAACCAGTAAATTCAGAAGAAATGGATAAATTCCTGGACACTTATACCCTCCCAAGACTAAGCCAGGAAGAAGTTGAATCCCTGAATAGACCAATAACAAGGTCTGAAGTTGAGGCAGCAATTAACAGACTGTCAACCAAAAAAAGTCCAGGTCCAGATGGCCGAATTCTACCAGATGTACAAAGAGGAGCTGGTACCATGCTTTCTGAAGCTATTTGAAACAATACAAAAAGAGAGAATCCTCCATAACTCATTTTATGATAACAACATCATCCTGATACCAAAAGCTGTCAGAGACACAACTAAAAATGAAAATTTCAGACCAATATCCATGATGCACATCGATGCAAAAATCTTCAATACAATACTGGCAAACTGAATGCAACTGCACATCAAAAAGCTTATCCGTCATGATCAAGTCGACTTCATCTCAGGGAAGCAAGGTTGGTTCAACATATGCAAATCTATAAACATAATCCATCACATAAACAGAAGCAAAGACAAAAACCACATGATTATCTCAATAGATGCAGAGAAGACCTTTGACAAAATTCAACAGCCTTTGTGTTAAAAACTCTTAATAAACTAGGTATCAATGGAACATATCTCAAAATAATAAAATGAATTTTTGACAAACCCACAAGCAATATCATACTGAATGGGCAAAATCTGGAAGCATTCTCTTTGAAAACTGACACTAGACAAGTGTTCCCTCTCTCACCATTCATATTCAACATAGTATTGGAAATTCTAGCCAGAGCAATCAGGCAAGAAAAAGAAATAAAGAGTATTCAATTAGGTAAAGAGGAAGTCAAATTGTCTCTATTTGCAGACAATATGATTGTATATTTAGAAGACCCCATTTCTTCTGCCCAAAATCTTCTTAAGATGACAAGCAACTTCAGCAAAATCTCAGTATAGAAATCAATGTGTAAAAATCACAAGCATTCCTATATACCAATAGCAGACAAACAGAGAGCCAAATCATGAGTGAACTCTCATTCACAATTACTACAAAGAGAATAAAACACCTAGGAATACAAATAATAAAGGACATGAAGGCCATCTTCAAGGAGAACTACAAACCACTGCTCAAAGAAACAAAAGAGGACAAAAACAGATGGAAAAACATTCCATACTCATGGTTAGGAAGAATCGATATTGTGAAAATGGCCATAGTGCCCAAAGTAATTTGTAGATTCAATACTGTCCCCATCAAGCTACCAATGACTCTCTTCACAGAGCTGTGAAAAACCACCTTAAACTTCATATGGAACCAAATGATAGCCCACATAGCCAAGACAATCCTAAGCAAAATAACAAAGCTGGAGGATGTAGACCAATGGAACATAACAGAGGCCTCAGAATTAACGCCACATATCTTCAACCATCTGATCTTTGACAAACCTGACAAAAGCAATAAGTAAAGGATTCCCTGTTTAATAAATAGCGTTGGGAAAACTGGCTAGCCACATGCAGAAAGCTGAAACTGGACCCTTTCCTTACATCTTATTCAAAAATTAATTCCAGATGGATTAAAGATTTAAACATAAGATCTTATACCATAAAAACTCTAGAAGAAAACCTGGGTAACATCCTACCAACAGAATGGGCAAAAAAATTTGTGAATTACCCATCTTACAATGGGCTAATATCCAGAATCTACAAAGAACTTAAACAAATTTACAAGAAAAAAACAACCCCATCGAAAAGTGGGCAAAGTATATCAACAGACACTTTTCAAAAGAAGACCTTTATGCAACCAACAAACATGAAAAAATGCTCATCATCACTGGTCATTAGAGAAATGCAAATCAAAACCACATTGAAATACCATCTCACTTCAGTTAGAATGGTGATCATTAAACAATCTGGAGACAACAGATGCTGGAGAGGATATGGAGAAACAGTAATATTTTCCACTGTTGGTGGGAGTGTAAATTAGTTCAACCATTGTGGAAGACAGTGTGGCAATCCCTCAAGGGTCTAGAAATAGAAATATCATTTGACCCAGCAATCCCATTACTGGGTATATACCCAAGGAATTATAAATTGTTATATTATAAAGGCACATGCACACATATGTTCATTGTGGCACTGTTTACAATAGAAAAGGCTTGGAACCAACCCAAATGCTAATCAATGATAGACTGGATAAAGAAAATGTGGTACATACACGCCATGGAATACTATGCAGCCACAAAAAAGGATGAGTTCATGTCCTTTGCAGGGACATGGATGAAGCTGGAAACCATCATTCTCAGCAAATGACACATGAACAGAAAACCAAACACCACATGTTCTAACTCATAAGTGGGTGCTGAACAATAAGAACACATGGACACAGGGAGGGGAACATCATACCCTGGGGACTTTTGGGGGTTGGGGAGTAAGGGAAAGGATAGCAGGGTATGGGGAGGTTGGGGAGGGATAACATTAGGAGAAATGCCTAATGTAGATGATGAGGAGATGGAGGCAGCAAACCGCTATGGCCTGTGTATACCTATGTAACAATCCTGCAAGATCTGCACATGTACCTCAGAACTTAAAAGTTTAAAAAAACATTAATTTTCTGATTATAATAGCTGATGCTATGATCTCAACATAGTCATATTATTTAATTTTTAGAGCACGCTTAGAATTACTAACATTTAATATTTCTATTATACATTCAAAGGAACAAATGAAACTTGCACAAGGTTCCTGCACTCGTTGCTGGTGAACTGACCACTTAAAATCATGCCTGGTTTGAAAGCCCAAGTTCCCGCGCCTCAGGACTCACTGCCTATTTGTACAGGTACTGTGATTTCTTCTATGTGGGAACTACTGTGGAGAGCAGAAAGCATGAGTTTTAAAATCACTTTGCCCTATGTTGAATCTCACATTTGAAATTTACTAACTGTGATTTAGGAAACTATCAGTTAAACTTTTGTGAGAGCTTTGTTATCTCCCAGTGAGTCTCTAAGCAAGGCTTCTACCACAGAGCACTTTATAATCTCACTGTATACATTCATTTTTTATTTTCACTGTATAATGAAAGGTAAGGGATTTTAAGTGCACCTTCTGGAAGTATCCACTGAAATATCATAATTCAGAAATACATGGAAAGTAATTATTAAGGTAACCACAAACTTTATTATAGAAATGTATGTGTATTCATTTGAATACATATTTTAGTTTGACCTGGATAGTAGATAAGGTTTCCTAGTAGGAAGTTTTTCAGATACACTATCAAATTAGTACAATATATGGGTACCATATATATGCATATATATAAACATATTAACTCATAAATAATTTGTTTGTAAATAATACATATATAGATCATTCATAGGTATAAAACAATACTTGGGAGATGCCAATTTATGGAGTAAATGACTATAATATTATACATGTATTATGCAGTTGCTTTTAGAATATTTATTTTTTAACAGTCTTCGGATAAAGCATATCTAAAATCTCTAAAAATTTCAGAAAGAAGTGAAATTCCAATATATTAATTTCACTTTAAAAGAAACACAATGTTAATTCATGTATCTTTAATTTATCATAACCTTCTAAGGTGTAGGCAAAATACAGAAAATATAAATGTTTTTTATGCTAGAAGCCTCTTACAATTATGGTATTGAAATTAATCTTTTGTAAATGAAGTAACTGCTGGGTTCAAGATTATTGTTGAATGAGTAATGAATTCCTGCAAATAACAACATGATTTTAAATTGTTCCTTGTGTCTCAGAAGCCAAGTGAGGGAAACAAACGATCAATTTCATGGAGAAACAGATACCTTCAGTAAAATGTGGTGAATTATGAGAGTAACTCAGGAGCCAAGAACACATTAAAACCCAGAGGCCAGTCATTAAGTCCATTTGAGGTAGTCCCGGAAGGTCAAATTGCAGACGGGTGTTATTTACCTGTGTGGTAAGCCAGAGACCACACAGTCAATAGTTGCACTTAGATTTAGATAGTTCTATCTCTGGTGATGCCTGATTAACGCTCTTAGAGAATAAAACAGAACTAAATATTTGAGAAAAAAATAATATTTACATTATGAGTAAATTACTAAACTAAATTAATTTTACACAAATATATCTTTATCTCTGGAAGGTATGGTTTGTTATATTCTTTTTTTTTTTTTTTCCTGAGACAGAGTCTTGCTCTGTCACCAATTCTTTAATGTCGCCTAAATTTTTTTGTATTTTTAGTAGAGCCAGGGTTTCACTGTGTCGGCCAGTCTGATTTCAAACTCCTGACCTCATGTTACGCCCTCCTCGGCCTCCCGAAGTGCAGGGATTACAGGCATGAGCCACTGCACCCAGCCAGCTTGTTACTTTCTTTTCATCTTCAACGTTTGCATTTTTCTTTGCTGTATTGTTCAAATATCTTCACTTTGTACTGCAGAACACAAGATGCTACATGTATACATTTCTACTTTTTAAGATTATGTACAATGACCTATAATATGTGGTCTGACTCCTCTTTCTATGAGTTCAAATAATCTCCCTCCTTCTCCCTATTAGATTCTACTTCGTTATTTTTTATGATTCTCATTGCTGATTCCCTGCCATTACTTTAGCCTAGGCATAATGTTATGGTGTTTTATTTCAATAACTTCCTTTCTGCCCTTCCAGTTTTCAGTCTAAACTACTTTAATAGTTTATCTTACATGTTTTTATTTCATGCTTTTATTAAAGATGCAAATCCAATCACACTGCCAGTGCTTTTATGATTTAGGTTGTCTTTTTTATTTAATTCAAAATACTCTACATGACTTACTTATATTTTCTTTTTTTTTTTTAAACCCTCTCTATTTTCCTTGATCAGCTCTGGACAATCCTATTCATACTTCCTTCAATAAAGGCATATATATCTCAGCATGTTTTTCTTCTTGTTATTGTTTTTGCCTGAAATGGCCTCAATTTCCTCACCTTCATTTTTTATGTAAATAATTTTTCTTTTAATATATGCTGCAAATACATTCTCTATAAAAGCTTTTAATCCTAAGTATTATTTGGATGTTTTTCACCAAATGTTTTTATTGGATTCATCATGATGCTTCATTACCAGATGCTATGATTAAGAATACTCCCAATGATACTAAATAATGAGATATTTGAGGTTCTATACATTTATCTATTTTTAATTAAATAATTCATTTTAAAGTAACAGTAGATCCACGTGCGGTTGTAACAATAAATACAAAGAGATCTCATGAACATTTTATCTAATTTATTTTAATAATAGCATCTTACAAAACTATGGCAGAGATCTCAGCTAGAATACTGATTTTGATCTTATTCAGATTTATGCAGTTTTGTGCATGTAGGAATTTAAGTATCTGTGTTTATATTTAGTTCCATACAATTTTATCCAATCTGCACATTTAATCACTACGTTACCCTTTTATAAAAGTGCACCCACTACTTCCTCACGCTTATTTTCATCCCTATCACTTGCCAAACACTAATCATTTTTACATTTCCATTTTCTATCTGAAAATGTTACAAAACGAATGAATGGAAAGATAAAATGTGGTGTGTATGTACAATAAAATATTATTCAGCCTCAAGAAAGAATGAAATCAATGACAAATGTGACAACCTGGATTATGTTTGAGGACACTATGACAAGTGAAATAACTCAGTCATAAAGAAGAAATATTGGGATTTCATTTATATGAAGTAGCTAGAGGAGTCAAATTTATAAAGGCAGAGCAAGAATAGTAGTTACCACAGGCTGGAGGAAGAAAGAGTGAAGAATTCATGCTTAATAGATACACAGTTTTAGACGGGGAAGAGGAAAACGTTTTGAAGGTGAAGGGTGCTCATGATTGCACAATAATGTAATGTACTTAGTGATACAGAACTGCATGCTCACAAATGCTCTTTTTATCTTGTATATATTTAACAACAATAAAAACGTCACATAAATGAAATGATTCAGTATGTTACCTATTACCTATTGATAATACATTTTTTTAGTCAGCATAAACCTGTGGAGAATCGTTCAAGTTTTTGTGTGTATCAAAAGTTTATTTCTTGTTAATCTTCCTTTTTTTTCCATATATTTGTGTTTTCTTACATCAGCACTACATTGCTTTTCTTACTACAGCTGTATAGTAAGCTTTGAAGTTGGATAATGTCTGTCTTGTGCCTTTATTTTTCTACTTTGATAGTGTATTGTCTATTTTGGGTCTTTTGCATTTCCATATAAACATTAGAATAAGTTTGTCAGTGCTCCAAAAAATAAATTGGTCATATTTTGATTTAGAATGCATGGATTCCATAGATCAAGTTGGGAAGCACAGCTATCTTAATAATATTGAATCTTTCTGTCCATGAACATGGAATAGCTCTTTATTTTGTTCTTTGATTTCTTGTAGCAGAGATTTTTTTTTTAGCTTTTCTAGTAAAATTTGATGATACATTTTCCCAAAATTTTAAAGTTTTTTATATAAATGATAAATCT